>NW_024609367.1:140000-147500 GCF_018296145.1 Oncorhynchus tshawytscha | reverse complement strand
TGTCACCTGTGGAGTACCCTGGTTTATTTAACCAACCACAGGGCAGAGAGCAAGGCCAACTGAGGAAACAACTGGAGGTCAGCAGCCCTCCTACGGGGCGTGGCGTCTCATCTGGGCCGGGCCCTGACTGAGCCTGGACACTACAGTAGTCTGGGAGAATTCAGTTTTTCACTTCAGTCAAAATGAACTGAAAATCTCAATAGGCTGCTGTACACACATCTCTCTCTCCTGTCTGTCATGAAGTCATACAGACAGATGGTTAGAATTCTCTGGTCCTGGGCCACTGTTCTCTTCCATACCTGACTCACACTGACACAGCTCGTGAGTCACAGCCATTGGCCTAGTCAGGCCCACAGGGTGAGGCAGGACACTCAGGGTTGATGGATGGACAGGCAAGGAGATGTGGCTGTTTTAGGGACCCTGTACTCGTGTTCCATGCAAAGTGGATAGAACTCCTCTCCACTACTATCCTCCTCCTGCTCCTCTCTCCTCCTCCTCTCTCTCCTCCTTTCCTCCTCCTCCTGCTCCTCTCTCCTCCTCCTCTCTCCTCCTTTCCTCCTCCTCTCTTCCTCCTCCTGCTCCTTTCCTCCTCCTCTCTCTCCTCCTTTCCTCCTCCTCTCTCTCCTCCTTTCCTCCTTCTCCTGCTTCTCTCTCTCTTCCTCCTCCTGCTCCTCTCTCCTCCTTTCCTCCTCCTCTCATCTCCTTTCTCTCGTCTCCTCCTCTCTCTCCTCCTTTCCTCCTCCTCCTGCTCCTCTCTCCTCCTCTCTCCTCCCCCACTTCCTCTCTCCTCCTCCACCTCCTCCTCCTCCTCTCCACTTCTCCCCTCACCTCCTCCTTTCCTCTACCCTCCTCTCCCCCTCCTCCTCCTCCCCATCTCTTCCTCTCCCCTTTCCATTGTGTTCTTGGGCCTCTGGCACTTCACAATAACCTCCTTATAATGGCAGCACCAGAGGAAAGAGTGAAATGAATGAAATTATTTCTTCCTCATATAATATAACCCTAACCGGTACTAAAGACATTCCATTTAGGTGGAGACAGACTGTGTTTTCCTGTAGATAAAGTCTCAATTCTCTCTTCAGAAAAGCATCGGCGTTATTAGGTTTTGTTCACCTGTTGGTGTTTGCTTTGGTATCGGCTAATGAAATCACCAAAACCAGAAATTCCCTGGCTACCCCAGACTCTGCTTTGTCATATACCAGGCAACCCAAGAATCTGCTTTATCACACACCTGGCAACGCCAGATTCTGCTTTATCACATACCTGGCAACCCGAGATTCTGCATTATCACACACCTGGCAACCCGAGAATCTGCATTATCACATACCGGGCCACCCGAGATTCTGCATTATCACACACCTGGCAACCGAGAATCTTCTTCATCACATACCTGGCAACGTCATTTTCTACTTTATCACATACCTGGCAACGCTAGATTCTCCTTTATCACATTCCTGGCAACGCTAGATTCTCCTTTATTACATACCTGGCAAACCGAGCTTCTGCTTTATCACATACTCTCTCAAAGCGTTTCTCCGAGCCTCTCCCAGGCTCTCTTCCAACCTCTCTCCCTAGCATTCTTCCAGCCTCTCCCAGCCTCTCTTCCAGGCCTCTCTTCAACCTCTCTCCCAGCATTTCTCCAGCCTCTCCCAGGCTCTCTTCCAACCTCTCTCATTACCAGCCTCTCCCAGCCTCTTTTCCAGCCTCTCTAGCCTCTTTCCCAGCTTCTCTCTTTCCAGCTTCTCTCCCACCCAACAACGCCAGATTCTACTTTATCACATACCTGGCAACGCCAGACGCTAGACAGACAAGCAGAATTTCCAGACTTCATCCTAATCTTTAAATCATCAAACATGTGCAGTGTCCCAAATTCCACCCTATTCCCTACATAGTGCACTACATTTAACCAGGGCCCAAAAGCAGTGCTCTATGTAGGGAATAGGGTGCATCATGATGTCATAACTCAGCACTATACAGGAGCCTACAGTGTACATATATTAAACCCTTGAATGAGTAGGTGTGTCCAACTGTTGACTGGTACTATATACATATATACAGTATATACAGTACCAGGCAAATATATACAGTACCAGTCAAATATATACAGTACCAGTCAAATATATACAGTACCAGGCAAATATATACAGAACCAGGCAAATATATACAGTACCAGGCAAATATATACAGTACCAGGCAAATATATACAGTACCAGTCAAATATATACAGCACCAGTCAAATATATACAGTACCAGGCAAATATATACAGTACCAGGCAAATATATACAGTACCAGTCAAATATATACAGTACCAGGCAAATATATACAGTACCAGGCAAATATATACAGTACCAGGCAAATATATACAGTACCAGGCAAATATACAGTACCAGTCAGTACCAGTCAACAAATGGACACACCTACTCAGTCAAATATTTTGTTGTATTTTCTACATTGTACGATGTTTCCTCTGACACATTGGTGCGTCTGGCTTCCGGGTTAAGTGGGCATTGTGTCAAGAAGCAGTGCGGCAGGTTGGGTTGTGTAAGGATACGGCTCTCTGCCTTCGTCAGTCCGTAGGGGAGTTGCAGCGACGAGACAACACTGTAACTACCAATTGGAAACCAGGACATTGAGGAGAAAAATGAGTAAATAAATAAATAAACTCCCTATTCATAAAATACAAGTTTATAAATATGAAAATCTTTCTCTTAAATCAGTCTCTCTTCAGTTATGCCTGATAAGACAGACACTGACCATAAACCAAAAAGGTTCTGCTCCCCAGTCCAACACCACCTCTATCCAAACACGTCAGACAACATTGGCAGACATGTTGTAAACCATTTTGTTCTGTTCAGCAGTAGAGCCTTAGGGCTGGATATATCCTGTGTGAGTCCCAAATGGCACCCTATTCCCTATATAGTGCACTACTTTGGACCAGAGGCCCTGGGGGGAAAATGGTGCACTACATAGGGAACAAGGTCCCATTTGGGACTCAGGCCGTCTCTCCATACAGTTCATGTAGGTGTGGTTGGTGGGGGGCTGATGGAGCAAATTGGCTGCACTTCACATGGATTCACTCCAGGCTAGAACATGCTGACAGTGCACCTGATGTCTGGGTCTACTGCTGCAGCCTCCTGCAGCCTCCAACTGCTGCAGCCTCCTGCAGCCTCCCACTGCTGCAGCCTCCTACTGATGCAGCCTCCTACTGCTGCAGCCTCCTGCAGCCTCCCACTGCTGCAGCCTCCCACTGCTGCAGCCTCTTAAAATGCAGCCTCTTACTGCTTCAGCCTCTTACTGCTGCAGCCTCTTACTGCTGCAGCCTCTTACTGCTGCAGCCTCTTACTGCTGCAGCCTCTTACTGCTGCAGCCTCTTGCTGATGCAGCCTCCCACTGCTGAGCCTCCTACTGCACAGCCTCCTACTGCTGGCCTCCTACTGCTGCAGCCTCCTGCTACCCCACTGCTACAGCCTCCACTGCTGCAGCCTCCCACTGCTACAGCCTCCACTGCTGCAGCCTCCTACTGATGCAGCCTCCTACTGATGCAGCCTCCTGCTGATGCAGCCTCCTACTGCTGCAGCCTCCTACTGATGCAGCCTCCTACTGATGCAGCCTCCTACTGCTGCAGCCTCCTACTGCTGCAGCCTTCTACTGCTACAGCCTCCCACTGCTGCAGCCTCCCACTGCTGCAGCCTCCTACTGCTGCAGCCTCCCACTGCTGCAGCCTCCTACTGCTGCAGCCTTCTACTGCTACAGCCTCCTACTGCTGCAGCCTCCTGCAGCCTCCACTGCTGCAGCCTCCCACTGCTGCAGCCTCCTGAGCCTCCTACTGCTACAGCCTCCCACTGCTGCAGCCTCCACTGCTGAGCCTCCTAGGCTGCAGCCTGCTACAGCCTTCTGTTGCTGCAGCCTTCTACTGCACAGCCTCCTACTGCTGCAGCCTTCTACTGCCAGCCTTCTGCTGCAGCCTTCTCTGCTACAGCCTCCCACTGCTGCAGCCTCCCTGCTGCAGCCTCTTACTGCTGCAGCCTCTTACCTTCAGCCTCTTACTGCTGCAGCCTCTTACCCTGCAGCCTCTTACTGCTGCAGCCTCTTACTGCTGCAGCCTCTTGCTGCTGCAGCCTCTTACTGCTGCAGCCTCTTGGACTGCTGCAGCCTCCTACTGCTGCAGCCTCCTACTGCTACAGCCTCCTACTGCTGCAGCCTCCCACTGCTACAGCCTCCCACTGCTACAGCCTCCTGCTGCAGCCTCCACTGCTACAGCCTCCCACTGCTGCAGCCTCCTACTGCTGCAGCCTCCTGGTGATGCAGCCTCCTACTGCTGCAGCCTCCTACTGATGCAGCCTCCTACTGCTGCAGCCTCCTACTGCTGCAGCCTCCTACTGCAGCCTCCTACTGCTGCAGCCTCCCACTGCTGATGCAGCCTCCTACTGCTGCAGCCTCCTACTGCAGCCTCCTACTGCTGCAGCCTCCCACTGCTGCAGCCTCCTACTGCTGCAGCCTCCTACTGCTGCAGCCTCCTACTGCTGCAGCCTCCTGCAGCCTCCCACTGCTGCAGCCTCCCTACTGCTGCAGCCTCCTACTGCTGCAGCCTCCTACTGCTGCAGCCTCCCACTGCTGCAGCCTCCCACTGCTGCAGCCTCCTACTGCAGCCTTCTACTGCTGCAGCCTCTACTGCTGCAGCCTCTCTACTGCTACAGACTGCTGCAGCCTTCTACTGCTACAGCCTTCTACTGCTGCAGCCTTCTACTGCTACAGCCTCCCACTGCTGCAGCCTCTTACTGCTGCAGCCTCTGCTGCTCCACTGCTGCAGCCTCTCTGCTGCAGCCTCCCACTGCTGCAGCCTCCTCTGCTCCTCTACTGCTGCAGCCTTCTGCCAGCCTCCTACTGCTGCAGCCTCTCTGCAGCCTTCTACTGTACTCCTACTGCTGCAGCCTTCTACTGCTACAGCCTCCTAGCTGCAGCCTCCTACTGCTGCAGCCTTCTCTCTAGGCCTCCTACTGCTGCAGCCTTCTACCAGCCTCCTCTTTCAGCCTTCTACTGCTTCCTACTGCTGGCCTTCTCTGCTACAGCCTCCTACTGCAGCCTCCTACTGCTGCAGCCTTCTACTGCTACAGCCTCCTACTGTCTCTCTCTCCTCACAGATCACTGTGGTGAACACGGAGCAGCAGACCCAGTCTGTCTCTCTCTCCTCACAGACCCAGTCTGTCTCTCTCTCCTCACAGACCCAGTCTGTCTCTCTCTCCTCACAGACCCAGTCTGTCTCTCTCTCCTCACAGACCCAGTCTGTCTCTCTCTCCTCAGACCCAGTCTGTCTCTCTCACAGACCCAGTCTGTCTCTCTCTCCTCAGACCCAGTCTGTCTCTCTCCTCACAGACCCAGTCTGTCTATCTCTCCTCACAGACCCAGTCTGTCTATCTCTCCTCACAGACCCAGTCTGTCTATCTCTCCTCACAGACCCAGTCTGTCTCTCTCTCCTCACAGACCCAGTCTGTCTCTCTCTCCTCAGCCCAGTCTGTCTCTCTCTCCTCACAGACCCAGTCTGTCTCTCTCTCCTCACAGACCCAGTCTGTCTCTCTCTCCTCACAGACCCAGTCTGTCTCTCTCTCCTCACAGACCCAGCCATCTCTCCTCACAGACCCAGTCTGTCTCTCAGACCCAGTCTGTCTCTCCTCTCCTCACAGACCCAGTCTGTCTCTCTCTCCTCACAGACCGGGTCCCTCTTATCCCTGGCTAAAGCCTGGTCATGACACCCTCCACACTGTATGATAGACCACACCCCACCAGGCTGGCATTGTGGTAGAGGGGAGGCAGGCTCTCTCCTGATTCGCTAACTGCAGGTTAACAATGGGGTTACTCAGAGGTCACGCTACAGAGATCAGCCCTCGCCGGCTACAGCCCACTGCTCTACCAGCCATAACCAAGCTTCTCTCAGGCTCTCTCCCAACCCCTCTCCCAGCCTCTCTCTTCCTGCCTCTCTCTACCAGCCGTAACCAAGCTTCTCTCAGGCTCTCTCCCAACCTCTCTTCCAGCCTCTCTCTTCCTGCCTCTCTACCAGCCAGAACCAAGCTTCTCTCAGGCTCTCTCTCAGGCTCTCTCTCCAGCCTCCAAGCTCCTCAGGCTCTCTCTCTCAGGCTCCTCTACCAGCCTAACCAAGCTTCTCTCAGGCTCAGACTCTCTCTACCAGCCATAACCAAGCTTCTCTTAGCCTCTCTCCCAGCCTCTCTCTCTATCAGACCCTCTCTCTACCAGCCTCTCTCTACTAGCCGCTCTCTCTACCAGCCTCTCCCAGCCTCTCTCCCCAGCCTCTCCCAGGCTCTCTTCCAGCCTCTCTCTCTCTCTCTAGCCTCTCTCCTAGCCTCTCTCTCTACCCAGCCTCTCCCAGGCTCTCTCCCAGCCTCTCTTCCAGCCTCTCTCTCTCTCTCTACCAGCCTCAGACCCAGCTCCAACCCACAGCCCTGTACCCCAACCCCAGTCACATAACCAGACCCAGCTCCAACCCACAGCCCTGTACCCCAACCCCAGCTCCAACCCACAGCCCTGTACCCCAACCCCAGTCACATAACCAGACCCAGCTCCAACCCACAGCCCTGTACCCCAACCCCAGTCACATAACCAGACCCAGCTCCAACCCACAGCCCTGTACCCCAGTCACATAACCAGACCAGCTCCAACCCACAGCCCTGTACCCCAACCCCAGTCACATAACCAGACCCAGCTCCAACCCACAGCCCTGTACCCCAACCCCAGTCACATAACCAGACCCAGCTCCAACCCACAGCCCAGTACCCCAACCCCAGTCACATAACCAGACCCAGCTCCAACCCACAGCCCTGTACCCCAACCCCAGTCACATAACCAGACCCAGCTCCAACCCACAGCCCTGTACCCCAACCCCAGTCACATAACCAGACCCAGCTCCAACCCACAGCCCTGTACCCCAACCCCAGTCACATAACCAGACCCAGCTCCAACCCACAGCCCTGTACCCCAACCCCAGTCACATAACCAGACCCAGCTCCAACCCACAGCCCTGTACCCCAACCCCAGTCACATAACCAGACCCAGCTCCAACCCACAGCCCTGTACCCCAACCCCAGCTCCAACCCACAGCCCTGTACCCCAACCCCAGTCACATAACCAGACCCAGCTCCAACCCACAGCCCTGTACCCCAACCCCAGCTCCAACCCACAGCCCTGTACCCCAACCACAGTCACATAACCAGACCCAGCTCCAACCCACAGCCCTGTACCCCAACCCCAGCTCCAACCCACAGCCCTGTACCCCAACCACAGTCACATAACCAGACCCAGCTCCAACCCACAGCCCTGTACCCCAACCACAGTCACATAACCAGACCCAGCTCCAACCCCAGTCACATAACCAGACCCAGCTCAACCCACAGCCCTGTACCCCAACCCCAGTCACATAACCAGACCCAGCTCCAACCCACAGCCCTGTACCCCAACCACAGTCACATAACCAGACCCAGCTCCAACCCACA
>NW_024609367.1:85000-135000 GCF_018296145.1 Oncorhynchus tshawytscha | reverse complement strand
TTCCAGAACGGCACCGTTATCCCTGTAATCCACTAGTTCTGACCAGATTTCTCTAGTCTACCAAGGCGGACAGGGCTGGACCTGCTTCCAGAACGGCACCGATTATCCCTGTAATCCACTAGTTCTGACCAGATTCCTCTAGTCTACCAAGGCGGACAGGGCTGGACCTGCTTCCAGAACGGCACCGTTATCCCTGTAATCCACTAGTTCTGACCAGATTTCTCTAGTCTACCAAGGCGGACAGGGCTGGGCCTGCTTCCAGAACGGCACCGTTATCCCTGTAATCCACTAGTTCTGACCAGATTCCTCTAGTCTACCAAGGCGGACAGGGCTGACCAGACCTGCTGGGCCTCCAGAACGGCACCGTTATCCCTGTAATCCACTAGTTCTGACCAGATTCCTCTAGTCTACCAAGGCTGACAGGGCTGGGCCTGCTTCCAGAACGGCACCGTTATCCCTGTAATCCACTACTTCTGACCAGATTCCTCTAGTCTACCAAGGCTGACAGGGTTGGGCCTGCTTCCAGAACGGCACCGTTATCCCTGTAATCCACTACTTCTGACCAGATTCCTCAGAGAGACATACAGTAGGGACACATTCTGTGACGGACACATTCCATTGATTTGATTACGGCCCTCCTGACTATAATGACATCACGACAACAATGACAACCAGCCGGCCCAACAATGACTTTGACCTCACGTAGAAATGTGATTTATAGATCCGTCATTCTCTTTGAAAGCAAGTCTAAGAAGCGGTAGGTCTGTTCTATGTGCCGCTATTTCTACGCTTCCCGTTCTTAAGTTTAGTTATTTTGCGTCTTTTACTTTCGGTTTTGTACATCAGCTTCCACCTGCTGAAAATACAATATTTTTGGTTAAGTGAAAATATATTTCACAGTGGTTTAGATGGGTACAATGATTCTCTACACAATACATTTCTTGTTTCTCACGTAAACTGAAATTAGGCGAACTAGTCGAGTTTTAGCAACCAGGAAATGGCTGAGCGATTTCTGCATTATTGCACCTTTAACCTTTATTTATCCAGGGAAGTCTGGGTTCATCCAACGTATCCTTATGTACAATCTGACTGGTGTGGTTGTGTGTTGTACAGCCCAATCCCCTAACAACACTGGTGTGGTTGTGTGTTGTACATCCCAATCCCCTAGCAACACTGGTGTGGTTGTGTGTTGTACAGCCCAATCCCCTAACAACACTGGTGTGGTTGTGTGTTGTACAGCCCAATCCCCTAACAACACTGGTGTGGTTGTGTGTAAAGATGAGAAGAGGTAACAGGGATCTTGGTGGTGCAGAGTCCAGTGCTTTGTGCTGTTCCACTGAGAGGGAGACAGTAGGGTGTAACAGTCTGAGAGGGAGCCAGTAGGGTGTAACAGTCTGAGAGGGAGACAGTAGGGTGTAACAGTCTAAGAGGGAGACAGTAGGGTGTAACAGTCTGAGAGGGAGACAGTAGGGTGTAACAGTCTAAGAGGGAGACAGTAGGGTGTAACAGTCTAAGAGGGAGACAGTAGGGTGTAACAGTCTGAGAGGGAGATAGTAGGGTGTAACAGTCTGAGAGGGAGACAGTAGGGTGTAACAGTCTGAGAGGGAGATAGTAGGGTGTAACAGTCTGAGAGGGAGACAGTAGGGTGTAACAGTCTAAGAGGGAGACAGTAGGGTGTAACAGTCTAAGAGGGAGACAGTAGGGTGTAACAGTCTGAGAGGGAGATAGTAGGGTGTAACAGTCTGAGAGGGAGATAGTAGGGTGTAACAGTCTGAGAGGGAGCCAGTAGGGTGTAACAGTCTAAGAGGGAGACAGTAGGGTGTAACAGTCTGAGAGGGAGATAGTAGGGTGTAACAGTCTGAGAGGGAGACAGTAGGGTGTAACAGTCTAAGAGGGAGACAGTAGGGTGTAACAGTCTGAGAGGGAGCCAGTAGGGTGTAACAGTCTAAGAGGGAGACAGTAGGGTGTAACAGTCTGAGAGGAGACAGTAGGGTGTAACAGTCTGAGAGGGAGCCAGTAGGGTGTAACAGTCTGAGAGGGAGACAGTAGGGTGTAACAGTCTGAGAGGGAGATAGTAGGGTGTAACAGTCTAAGAGGGAGACAGTAGGGTGTAACAGTCTGAGAGGGAGACAGTAGGGTGTAACAGTCTGAGAGGGAGACAGTAGGGTGTAACAGTCTGAGAGGGAGATAGTAGGGTGTAACAGTCTAAGAGGGAGACAGTAGGGTGTAACAGTCTGAGAGGGAGACAGTAGGGTGTAACAGTCTGAGAGGGAGACAGTAGGGTGTAACAGTCTGAGAGGGAGATAGTAGGGTGTAACAGTCTGAGAGGGAGACAGTAGGGTGTAACAGTCTGAGAGGGAGACAGTAGGGTGTAACAGTCTAAGAGGGAGACAGTAGGGTGTAACAGTCTGAGAGGGAGATAGTAGGGTGTAACAGTCTGAGAGGGAGACAGTAGGGTGTAACAGTCTGAGAGGGAGATAGTAGGGTGTAACAGTCTGAGAGGGAGACAGTAGGGTGTAACAGTCTAAGAGGGAGACAGTAGGGTGTAACAGTCTAGGAGGGAGACAGTAGGGTGTAACAGTCTGAGAGGGAGATAGTAGGGTGTAACAGTCTGAGAGGGAGATAGTAGGGTGTAACAGTCAGAGGGAGACAGTAGGGTGTAACAGTCTAAGAGGGAGACAGTAGGGTGTAACAGTCTGAGAGGGAGATAGTAGGGTGTAACAGTCTGAGAGGGAGACAGTAGGGTGTAACAGTCTAAGAGGGAGACAGTAGGGTGTAACAGTCTGAGAGGGAGCCAGTAGGGTGTAACAGTCTAAGAGGGAGACAGTAGGGTGTAACAGTCTGAGAGGGAGACAGTAGGGTGTAACAGTCTGAGAGGGAGCCAGTAGGGTGTAACAGTCTGAGAGGGAGACAGTAGGGTGTAACAGTCTGAGAGGGAGATAGTAGGGTGTAACAGTCTAAGAGGGAGACAGTAGGGTGTAACAGTCTGAGAGGGAGATAGTAGGGTGTAACAGTCTGAGAGGGAGACAGTAGGGTGTAACAGTCTGAGAGGGAGATAGTAGGGTGTAACAGTCTAAGAGGGAGACAGTAGGGTGTAACAGTCTGAGAGGGAGATAGTAGGGTGTAACAGTCTAAGAGGGAGACAGTAGGGTGTAACAGTCTGAGAGGGAGATAGTAGGGTGTAACAGTCTAAGAGGGAGACAGTAGGGTGTAACAGTCTGAGAGGGAGATAGTAGGGTGTAACAGTCTAAGAGGGAGACAGTAGGGTGTAACAGTCTGAGAGGGAGATAGTAGGGTGTAACAGTCTGAGAGGGAGACAGTAGGGTGTAACAGTCTAAGAGGGAGACAGTAGGGTGTAACAGTCTGAGAGGGAGCCAGTAGGGTGTAACAGTCTAAGAGGGAGACAGTAGGGTGTAACAGTCTGAGAGGGAGACAGTAGGGTGTAACAGTCTGAGAGGGAGCCAGTAGGGTGTAACAGTCTGAGAGGGAGACAGTAGGGTGTAACAGTCTGAGAGGGAGATAGTAGGGTGTAACAGTCTAAGAGGGAGACAGTAGGGTGTAACAGTCTGAGAGGGAGACAGTAGGGTGTAACAGTCTGAGAGGGAGACAGTAGGGTGTAACAGTCTGAGGGGGAGATAGTAGGGTGTAACAGTCTAAGAGGGAGACAGTAGGGTGTAACAGTCTGAGAGGGAGATAGTAGGGTGTAACAGTCTAAGAGGGAGACAGTAGGGTGTAACAGTCTGAGAGGGAGATAGTAGGGTGTAACAGTCTAAGAGGGAGACAGTAGGGTGTAACAGTCTGAGAGGGAGATAGTAGGGTGTAACAGTCTAAGAGGGAGACAGTAGGGTGTAACAGTCTGAGAGGGAGATAGTAGGGTGTAACAGTCTGAGAGGGAGACAGTAGGGTGTAACAGTCTAAGAGGGAGACAGTAGGGTGTAACAGTCTGAGAGGGAGATAGTAGGGTGTAACAGTCTGAGAGGGGCTACAAAATAAGCACACACACACACCCTTCCTATTCATCCCTAGAGGGCCAACACTGGGAACACACACGTGCACTCAGCACATGCACACTTCCCAATCAAGAGAAAGCAGACACCAGTGTCCTGGATAACTGGTGTCTTCAGGTATCTACAGTACACACCTCTCCAGTCTGGGGGTTTGAGGGAGGGGACTAACTGGTGTCTTCTAGTATCTACAGTACACACCTCTCCAGACTGGGGGTTTGAGGGAGGGGACTAACTGGTGTCTTCTAGTATCTACAGTACACACCTCTCCAGACTGGGGGTTTGAGGGAGGGGGCTAACTGGTGTCTTCTAGTATCTACAGTACACACCTCTCCAGACTGGGGGTTTGAGGGAGGGGACTAACTGGTGTCTTCTAGTGTCTACAGTACACACCTCTCCAGACTGGGGGTTTGAGGGAGGGGACTAACTGGTGTCTTCTAGTATCTTCAGTACACACCTCTCCAGACTGGGGGTTTGAGGGAGGGGACTAACTGGTGTCTTCTAGTATCTACAGTACACACCTCTCCAGACTGGGGGTTTGAGGGAGGGGGCTAACTGGTGTCTTCTAGTATCTACAGTACACACCTCTCCAGACTGGGGTTTGAGGGAGGGGACTAACTGGTGTCTTCTAGTATCTACAGTACACACCTCTCCAGACTGGGGGTTTGAGGGAGGGGGCTAACTGGTGTCTTCTAGTATCTACAGTACACACCTCTCCAGACTGGGGGTTTGAGGGAGGGGACTAACTGGTGTCTTCTAGTGTCTACAGTACACACCTCTCCAGACTGGGGGTTTGAGGGAGGGGACTAACTGGTGTCTTCTAGTATCTTCAGTACACACCTCTCCAGACTGGGGGTTTGAGGGAGGGGACTAACTGGTGTCTTCTAGTATCTACAGTACACACCTCTCCAGACTGGGGGTTTGAGGGAGGGGGCTAACTGGTGTCTTCAAGTGGCCACACACCTCTCCAGACTGGGGGTTTGAGGGAGGGGGCTGACTGGTGTCTTCAAGTGGCCACACACCTCTCCAGACTGGGGGTTTGAGGGAGGGGACTAACTGGTGTCTACAGTACACACCTCTCCAGACTGGGGGTTTGAGGGAGGGGACTAACTGGTGTCTTCTAGTATCTTCAGTACACACCTCTCCAGACTGGGGGTTTGAGGGAGGGGACTAACTGGTGTCTTCTAGTGTCTACAGTACACACCTCTCCAGACTGAGGGTTTGAGGGAGGGACTAACTGGTGTCTTCAAGTGGCCACACACCTCTCCATAGTTTCTAAGTAATGTCAATGCACTTTTATGACTGAAAGAAGAGTCTTCAACTATAAGGTGCTTTTTAAACTCTCCTAGCTGTGACCGTTGAGGAACTAAGAACAAACACACTTGTAGCTGTTGTGTTTGGAACCACAACCCTGCATCCCCGCCATCACACAATCAGGCTACTGTTATTGTTTTATGCAATCCAAAACCCCTCCCATCACACAATTAGGCTACTGTTATTGTTTTATGCAATCCAAAACCCCTCCCATCACACAATTAGGCTACTGTTATTGTTTTATGCAATCCAAAACCCCTCCCATCACACAATTAGGCTACTGTTATTGTTTTATGCTATCCAAAACCCCCTCCCATCACACAATTAGGCTACTGTTATTGTTTTATGCAATCCAAAACCCCTCCCATCACACAATTAGGCTACTGTTATTGTTTTATGCAATCCAAAACCCCTCCCATCATACAATTAGGCTACTGTTATTGTTTTATGCAATCCAAAACCCCTCCCATCACACAATTAGGCTACTGTTATTGTTTTATGCAATCCAAAACCCCTCCCATCACACAATTAGGCTACTGTTATTGTTTTATGCAATCCAAAACCCCTCCCATCACACAATTAGGCTACTGTTATTGTTTTATGCAATCCAAAACCCCCTCCCATCACACAATTAGGCTACTGTTATTGTTTTATGCAATCCAAAACCCCTCCCATCACACAATTAGGCTACTGTTATTGTTTTATGCAATCAAAACCCCCCCCATCATACAATTAGGCTACTGTTATTGTTTTATGCAATCCAAAACCCCTCCCATCACACAATTAGGCTACTGTTATTGTTTTATGCAATCCAAAACCCCTCCCATCACACAATTAGGCTACTGTTATTGTTTTATGCAATCCAAAAACCCCTCCCATCACACAGGCTACTGTTATTGTTTTATGCAATCCAAAACCCCTCCCATCACACAGGCTACTGTTATTGTTTTATGCAATCCAAAACCCCTCCCATCACACAGGCTACTGTTATTGTTTTATGCAATCCAAAACCCCTCCCATCACACAATTAGGCTACTGTTATTGTTTTATGCAATCCAAAACCCTCCCATCATACAATTAGGCTACTGTTATTGTTTTATGCAATCCAAAACCCCCTCCCATTACACAATTAGGCTACTGTTATTGTTTTATGCAATCCAAAACCCCTCCCATCACACAATTAGGCTACTGTTATTGTTTTATGCAATCCAAAACCCCCTCCCATCACACAATTAGGCTACTGTTATTGTTTTATGCAATCCAAAACCCCCTCCCATCACACAATTAGGCTACTGTTATTGTTTTTATGCAATCAAAACCCCCCATCATACAATTAGGCTACTGTTATTGTTTTATGCAATCCAAAACCCCTCCCATCACACAATTAGGCTACTGTTATTGTTTTATGCAATCCAAAACCCCTCCCATCACACAATTAGGCTACTGTTATTGTTTTATGCAATCCAAAAACCCCTCCCATCACACAGGCTACTGTTATTGTTTTATGCAATCCAAAACCCCTCCCATCACACAGGCTACTGTTATTGTTTTATGCAATCCAAAACCCCCTCCCATCACACAATTAGGCTACTGTTATTGTTTTATGCAATCAAAACCCTCCCATTATAAATCACAATCTGCGTCTGGTGGGCATCATTTGATAAGATTGTTGTATTAGCAACATGATTCAGTTATAAAATAGGATCTTACAGCGTTAGGCTTTCACAAGACAATTCAGAGAAACAGGTGGTACTTTCGTTTGCTTACAGAAAGGAGACCTGGGAGCATTCAGGAGAGTGTTCTGGGAAATGCTCTTCACAACACACAAACATAGGTTCATTATGTTCAGAACAACTCAGGTATAACAACATGTCATCTGGTATCTGTATATCTAACATAGTGATTATAAACGTTGATACTGTAAATGAGTTTTATGATGTGGCAATGTAAAGTCCACATTTGGAAGGGTGTGGTTTGCTTGTATGACATCAAAGAGGTATTTATTATAATCCTCAACATCTTTCAGAACACGTCGACTCCTCAGGATGTACAGAACTTCCCTCATTCAGACAACAACAACAATGTTTAAAAGATGTCCAATCAGCAGGAGGATGGGGACAACTTCCTGTCTGAGGTGCTTAGTTCAGACCGGCTGTCAGTCAAACCCCTACAGAGCTGTGAGGAGTAGAGACTGAGCTCTGACCGGCTGTCAGTCATAACCCTACAGAGCTGTGAGGAGTAGAGACTGAGCTCTGACCGGCTGTCAGTCATAACCCCTACAGAGCTGTGAGGAGTAGAGACTGAGCTCTGACCGGCTGTCAGTCAAAACCCTACAGAGCTGTGAGGAGTAGAGACTGAGCTCTGACCGGCTGTCAGTCAAAACCCCTACAGAGCTGTGAGGAGTAGAGACTGAGCTCTGACGTCATTTATAGCATGTTACTCTACAGCCACTGCGTTCTGATTTAGAGTGCTTATCAGAGCCCTAATCTGTCATTTTCAACCCGTAAACGGGTATGAGTGTAAAGCGCTGAACAACCCAACCCTTACTTACACATCAGTGAACTATTGTACCTGAACTAACTACTGGGGAAAACACCAGGTAATTCACCTCACTTACCTTGCTCATTCAGATCTACCTTTCACTGCATGAACAGACATTAACAAACAGTACCTCTGTGTTCCAAATGGCACTTATTCCCTACATAGTGCACTACATTTGACCAGGTCCAATAGGGAATAAGGTGCCATTTGGGACAGATACTATATAATAGAAGATAAACAGCCTAAACATTGTGAATGTCTCACCAGCCACAGAATGATAATGGGGCCTTTCCACACTAAATAGAATGTCACTGGTGATACAGTAGAATCATTCAAAGATGTACTTTAACCCTGTATCTGCAGAATGTAGCTGGTACTATATCCCTGTATTATAGCAGAATGTAGCTAGTACTATAACCTATATCATAGCAGAATGTAACAGGTACTATATCCCTGTATCATAGCAGAATGTAGCTAGTACTATAACCCTGTATCATAGCATAATGGCTAGTACTATAACCCTGTATCATAGCAGAATGTAGCTGGTACTATATCCCTGTATCATAGCATAATGTAGCTAGTACTATAACCCTGTATCCTAGCATAATGTAGCTAGTACTATAACCCTGTATCATAGCATAATGTAACAGCTAATACTATAACCCTGTATCATAGCAGAATGTAGCTCACCGATATCCCTGTATCAGAAGCATAATGTAGCTAGTACTATAACCCTGTATCATAGCAGAATGTAGCTAGTACTATAACCCTGTATCATAGCATAATGTAGCTAGTACTATAACCCTGTATCATAGCAGAATGTAGCTGGTACTATATCCCTGTATCATATCAGAATGTAGCTAGTACTATAACCCTGTATCATAGCAGAATGTATCTAGTACTATAACCCTGTATCATAGCAGAATGTAGCTGGTACTATATCCCTGTATCATAGCATAATGTAGCTAGTACTATAAGCCTGTATCATAGCAGAATGTAGCTAGTACTATAACCCTGTATCATAGCAAGAATGTAGCTAGTACTATAACCCTGTATCATAGCAGAATGTATCTAGTACTATAA
This sequence comes from Oncorhynchus tshawytscha, assembly GCF_018296145.1. Lineage (NCBI taxonomy): Eukaryota > Metazoa > Chordata > Actinopteri > Salmoniformes > Salmonidae > Oncorhynchus > Oncorhynchus tshawytscha. The sequence goes on along the minus strand of NW_024609367.1, from coordinate 126,058 downwards.
CCCTGTATCATAGCAGAATGTAGCTGGTACTATATCCCTGTATCATAGCATAATGTAGCTAGTACTATAACCCTGTATCATAGCAGAATGTAGCTAGTACTATAACCCTGTATCATAGCATAATGTAGCTAGTACTATAACCCTGTATCATAGCAGAATGTATCTAGTACTATAACCCTGTATCATAGCAGAATGTAGCTGGTACTATATCCCTGTATCATAGCATAATGTAGCTAGTACTATAACCCTGTATCATATCAGAATGTAGCTGGTACTATAACCCTGTCATAGCATAATGTAGCTAGTACTATAACCCTGTATCATATCAGAATGTAGCTAGTACTATAACCCTGTATCATATCAGAATGTAGCTAGTACTATAACCCTGTATCATAGCAGAATATAGCTAGTACTATAACCCTGTATCATAACAGAATGTCTCTGGGTTGTGAAAATAAGTTTCTGTTCATGAGGACTGAGATACTTCAGAATCTTTTCCATCTCCAGCTCTTAGAAAACAAAGAAAAACCTTCTGGAGATGTCGTACTGACTGAGAAGAAGAGGTGTAACCTCCGTTTCAAGGGTGACTGACTCCCTCCACACATTTAAGGCATTTCAAAGCCAACACACTGCTGTGCAAACACAGAGTAGACACACACCAGCAGAGCCAGCTAGCATTCAGACTCACAGGCTGGTTTCAAGGAGGAGAGAAGGAGGAGGCTGAACCCTCCACTGGATCAATAACAGCTTCTCCTTACGAAACTGATCCCACAGAGTGTGAAAAAAACACACACACACACACACACACACAAAACAACCCCCTCATGAAGTACTCACATCCACTTCAGTTCATCGTGTCACACAGTTTAAGCCCAGCGACACTACGACAATAACCAGCAAAGCAAAGGTTCTGCCTGTTTGTATTTGCTCTTCAATAACACCCGCTTGACCTTTGAACTAACATTTGAACAGTGTATACATACATACAAACAACAGCACAATAGATGGTAGTGGATGATAACATGAAATGATCCTGTATTGTCTGCTTGAGCAGGACTTTGTCTTGCTGTCTGGCTTCACAGTGCACTTGTGATTCATATCAGGAATCCTACCCAGCAAGAGGTAGATCTAGGCTAATTCGTATTCCCAACCATGTGTCTTTCACCTGCTGTTACTTTCACCTGGTGAGCCAGGCTCCGTCTACATCTAAGCTATAGACAAGGCAGACGTCACTGGCTGAGGTCTTCAAGAGAATCAGCAGATGTTTGGTGTGATCTGCTAGAAGCATTAAACAGGGAATTAGATAAAAGGAAGAGATGTGAACCAGAGAGGGATAATGAAAGAAGGTATACTGCAATGTAGTCTAGCTAGCTACTCTATGGGGGAAATAGCTCCATGTAGTCTAGCTAGCTACTCTATGGGGGAAATAGCACCATGTAGTCTAGCTAGCTTCTCTATGGAAATAGCACCATGAAGTCTAGCTAAGCTTCCACTCTATGAAATAGCTCCATGTAGCACCATGAAGTCTAGCTAGCTACTCTGTGGAAATAGCACCATGTAGTCTAGCTAGCTACTCTATGGAATAGCACCATGTAGTCTAGCTAGCTACTCTATGAAATAGCACCATGAAGTCTATAGCACTCTATGAAAATAGTCCATGTAGTCTAGCTAGCTACTCTATGGGGGAAATAGCACCATGTAGTCTAGCTAGCTACTCTGTAAGGGAAATAGCACCATGTAGTCTAGCTAGCTACTCTATGGGAAATAGCACCATGTAGTCTAGCTAGCTACTCTATGAAATAGCACCGCCATGTAGTCTAGCTAGCTACTCTATGGGGGGGAAATAGCACCATGAAGTCTAGCTAGCTACTCTATGGAAATAGCACCATGAAGTCTAGCTAGCTACTCTATAGGAAATAGCACCATGAAGTCTAGCTAGCTACTCTATGGGGGGAAATAACCATGTAGTCTAGCTAGCTACTCTATGGGGAAATAGCACCATGTAGTCTAGCTAGCTACTCTATGGGGGAAATAGCACCATGTAGTCTGGCTAGCTACTCTATGGGGGAAATAGCACCATGTAGTCTAGCTAGCTACTCTATGGGGAAATAGCACCATGTAGTCTGGCTAGCTACTCTATGGAAATAGGAGAATTAGCCTTCTCTATGGGGGAAATAGCTCCATGTAGTCTAGCTAGCTACTCTATGGGCAATAGCTCCATGTAGTCTAGCTAGCTACTCTATGGGGAAATAGCACCATGAAGTCTAGCTAGCTACTCTATGGGGAAATAGCACCATGTAGTCTAGCTAAAAGCTACTCTATGAAATAGCTGCCATGTAGTCTGGCTAGCTGCTCTATGGGGGAAATGGCACCATGTAGTCTAGCTAGCTACTCTATGGGTAGCACCATGTAGTCTAATAGCTTCTCTATGGAAAATAGCTCCATGTAGTCTAGCTAGCTACTCTATGGGGAAATAGCTACCATGTAGTCTAGCTAGCTACTCTATGGGGGAAATAGCACATGTAGTCTAGCTAGCTACCTCTATGGGGGGCTACTCTATGAAATAGCACCATGAAGTCTAGCTAGCTACTCTATGGGGAAATAGCACCATGAAGTCTAGCTAGCTACTCTATGGGGAAAATAGCACCATGTAGTCTATTTAGCTACTCTATGAAATAGCACCATGAAGTCTAGCTAGCTACTCTATGGAAATGCAGTCATGAAGTCTAGCTAGCTACTCTATGGGGAAATAGCACCATGAAGTCTAGCTAGCTACTCTATGGGGGAAATAGCACCATGAAGTCTAGCTAGCTACTCTATGGGGGAAATAGCACCATGTAGTCACAGCTAGCTACTCTATGGGGAAATAGCTCCATGTAGTCTAGCTAGCTACTCTATGGGGTAGGGTTAGGCTCCATGTAGTCTGGCTAGCTACTCTATGGAAATAGCTCCATGTAGTCTAGCTAGCTACTCTATGGAAATAGACAAATAGCACCATGAAGCTCCATGTAGATAGCTACTCTATGAGGACAAATAGCACCATGAAGTCTAGATAGCTACTCTATGGGGGGTTGATTTCAGCTAAACATAAAGGTAACTGGCTAAATAAAGGAAACACTTGAGTAAATTATGGAAACCAAGTATATTGAAAACAAGTGCTTCAACACAAATGTGGTTCCTGAGGTAATTAAGTTGCCTATTGTTTTGGCTGCAAGAAGTGATCTCAGTAACTTTGAAAGGGGGTCTCAAAGAGGGTTTCAAAAAAGCAAAGGGGGTTTAAAGGGTGTGTGTGTGTGTGTGTGTGTGTGTGTGTGTGTGTGTGTGTGTGTGTGTGTGTGTGTGTGTGTCTCAGTCACCGGATCTCAACCTAATTGAACACTTATGGGAGACACGCCTGAGACAGAATTTTCTTCTACCATCAACAAGAAGTCACCAACTGATGGATTTTCTCATGGCAGAACAGGGATGTCATATCCCCTCCAATAGAGTTCCAGGCAGTTGTAGAATCTATGCCAAGGCACATTGAAGCTGTTCTGGCTCATGGTGGCCCAACCCAATATTAAGCCACTTGATGTTGGGGTTTCCTTTATTCTGGGAGTTACATATATTTTCTTATTTTATCTAATGGATACAGGAGGAGAACAGACATATATCTAATGGATACAGGAGGAGAACAGACATATCTAATGGATACAGGAGGAGAACAGACATATCTAATGGATACAGGAGGAGAACAGACATATCTAATGGATACAGGAGGAGAACAGACATATCTAATGGATACAGGAGGAGAACAGACATATCTAGACAGGAGGAGAACAGACATATCTAATGGATACAGGAGGAGAACAGACATATCTAATGGATACAGGAGGAGAACAGACATATCTAATGGATACAGGAGGAGAACAGACATATCTAATGGATACAGGAGGAGAACAGACATATCTAATGGATACAGGAGGAGAACAGACATATCTAATGGATACAGGAGGAGAACAGACATATCTAATGGATACAGGAGGAGAACAGACATATCTAATGGATACAGGAGGAGAACAGACATATCTAATGGATACAGGAGGAGAACAGACATATCTAATGGATACAGGAGGAGAACAGATCTAATGGATACAGGAGGAGAACAGACATATCTAATGGATACAGGAGGAGAACAGACATATCTAATGGATACAGGAGGAGAACAGACATATCTAATGGATACAGGAGGAGAACAGACATATATCTAATGGATACAGGAGGAGAACAGACATATCTAATGGATACAGGAGGAGAACAGACATATCTAATGGATACAGGAGGAGAACAGACATATCTAATGGATACAGGAGGAGAACAGACATATCTAATGGATACAGGAGAACAAAAGACATGCTGACAATACTGTCTGATGTATGGAGGACTGTAGGGTATCTCCTAAAACCAAAACACAGAATTGGCACGAGATAAAGTATGACAGCAACAGAAACAGTGGGCTTGATGAAAGAACAGCTTTGTTTATATAACCCACATATGGCCTGTTGAATCTGAAAACCACCAAATCTATCTGCAGTAGAACTAAAAACCAACCAATGGCGATAGGACTGATTCCCACTAGCAGAGGGGGTTTCCTGCAGTGTGGTCTGTTTCCCAGACAGATGCTGTGATGAGATGACAGGGTTGTTGTAGTGTTACTGGTTGGTTCCCAGGAGGACTCATTAGAGGTGAATGCTAATTACTCTTCTCAAGGATAAAAGCAAAGGTCTGAGATACTGTAGAGATGCCTGGAGGCAGACCAGACAGGTCTGAGATACTGTAGAGATGCCTGGAGGCAGACCAGACAGGTCTGAGATACTGTAGAGATGCCTGGAGGCAGACCAGACAGGTCTGAGATACTGTAGAGATGCCTGGAGGCAGACCAGACAGGTCTGAGGTACTGTAGAGATACAGGGAGGTAGACCAGACAGGTCTGAGGTACTGTAGAGGTGCATGGAGGCAGACCAGACAGGTCTGAGGTACTGTAGAGATGCAGGGAGCCTGGAGGCAGACCAGACAGGTCTGAGGTACTGTAGGTGGACCAGACAGTCTGAGGTACTGTAGAGATGCATGGAGGCAGACCAGACAGGTCTGAGGTACTGTAGAGATGCAGGAGGCAGACCAGACAGGTCTGAGGTACTGTAGAGATACAGGGAGGTAGACCAGACAGGTCTGAGGTACTGTAGAGGTGCATGGAGGCAGACCAGACAGGTCTGAGGTACTGTAGAGATGCAGGGAGCCTGGAGGCAGACCAGACAGGTCTGAGGTACTGTAGAGAGGCAGGGAGGTGGACCAGACAGGTCTGAGGTACTGTAGAGATGCCTGGAGGTAGATCAGACAGGTCTGACGTAGGTGTAGAGATGCCTGGAGGTAGACCAGACAGGTCTGAGGTACTGTAGAGATGCCTGGAGGTAGACCAGACAGGTCTGAGGTACTGTAGAGGTGCAGGGAGGTAGACTAGACAGGTCTGAGGTACTGTAGAGATGCATTGAGCCTGGAGGTAGACCAGACAGGTCTGAGATACTGTAGAGATGCCTGGAGGTAGACCAGACAGGTCTGAGGAACTGTAGATATGCAGGGAGCCTGGAGGCAGACCAGACAGTGGTCTAGACAACACTCTAGCATCACTCCTCACTGTCCTGTGGAGCATCAAACATGGGAACACTGTGTTCCCATGGGAACACTCTCTCTCTCTGTCTCTCTCTCTCTCATGAAGCACATGAAGCTCTTTATATGACCACGTATGGATTATATATCAGGACCTATAATTATACTGACCATAGTGTCTGTGTGTGATCTAAATGTAGATTCTCCTCCTCTGGTGCTGTACATGTGGCATGGTTAGGCATTCTAATCTAACACATGTTCTCACACAACCCCTAAGCAACAATCACTCTCACACAAACACTATACTCTGAACTGTTTAAGTTATAAACCACTGAATGTAATGACTGGTCACTGCCACTGAGAGAACTTTAGTTTATAGCAGAGAATAGGGGCACTAAGACCCAGAGAGTAAGTTATCCACTGTGGACTAAGACCCAGAGAGTAAGTTATCCACTGTGGACTAAGACCCAGAGAGTAAGTTATCCACTGTGGACTAAGACCCAGAGAGGAAGTTATCCACTGTGGACTAAGACCCAGAGAGGAAGTTATCCACTGTGGACTATGACCCAGAGAGTAAGTTATCCACTGTAGACTAAGACCCAGAGAGGAAGTTATCCACTGTGGACTAAGACCCAGGGGAGGAAGTTATCCACTGTGGACTAAGACCCAGGGAGGAAGTTATCCACTGTGGACTAAGACCCAGAGAGGAAGTTATCCACTGTGGACTAAGACCCAGAGAGGAAGTTATCCACTGTGGACTAAGACCCAGAGAGGAAGTTATCCACTGTGAACTACGACCCAGGGAGGAAGGCTTCAAGGTGGACCCCTGCCTGTGACCATACTCTGTAATCTGGGCTGTTATGTCAAGACAAGCTGAGAGGGGAGTTGAAAGAGAAGCACAGCGATGTGGAATTTAACAGTCAAACAACCCCTCACCACACTGAACATAGAAACAGTCAGCCAACCCCTCACCATACTGAACATAGAAACAGTCAGCCAACCCCTCACCATACTGAACATAGAAACAGTCAGCCAACCCCTCACCATCACCATACTGAACATAGAAACAGTCAGCCAACCCCTCACCACACTGAACATAGAAACAGTCAGCCAACCCTCACCACACTGAACATAGAAACAGTCAGCCAACCCTCACCATACTGAACATAGAAACAGTCAGCCAACCCCTCACCACACTGAACATAGAAACAGTCAGCCAACCCCTCACCATACTGAATATAGAAACAGTCAGCCAATCCTCACCATAACATGAACAGAGAACCCCTCACCATACTGAATATAGAAACAGTCAGCCAATCCTCACCATACTGAACAGAGACACAGTGTGTGTGTGTGTGTGTGTGTGTGTGTGTGTGTGTGTGTGTGTGTGTGTGTGTGTGTGTGTGTGTGTGTGTGTGTGTGTGTGTGTGTGTGTGTGTGTGTGTGCAAGAGACCGTAGATTCTTCTGGAATTGACAAAATTTGTTAGGAGTGCTAACTGCCTCCCAGCTGGGCCTCATTATAACATTATCAGATAGCTTCATAATGGAGCAACACTTGAGGACGGAGGGAGGGAGGAAGGGAGGAAAGGAAGAAAGGAGGGAGGCTATATTACACTTCATGTGCCTGTGAACCAAGGTTACAATGACTTTTAAGTCAAGTCATAACACACAAACAAACTAGAGAACTAGCTATGTGAGCTAGTCTTTATCATGCTAACAATTAGTGCATTTATCATTGTGGATATCATAGAGAACTAGCTATGTGAGCTAGTCTTTATCATGCTAACAATTAGTGCATTTATCATTGTGGACATCATAGAGAACTAGCTATGTGAGCTAGTCTTTATCATGCTAACGATTACTGCATTTATCATTGTGGACATCATAGAGAACTAGCTATGTGAGCTAGTCTTCATCATGCTAACGATTAGTGCATTTATCATTGTGATATCATAGGCTTATGTGGCCAGATAGAAAATATACGTTGATACAAAGAATTCAAAAATGGTTCCCACTCCCCACTAATCAGTCCATGAAATGGTTCCCACTCCCCACTAATCAGTCCATGAAATGGTTCCCACTCCCCACTAATCAGTCCATGAAATGGTTCCCACTCCCCCACTAATCAGTCCATGAAATGGTTCTCACTCCCCACTAATCAGTCCATGAAATAGGTCCCACTCCCCACTAATCAGTCCATGAAATGGTTCCCACTCCTCACTAATCAGTCCATGAAATGGTTCCCACTCCCCACTAATCAGTCCATGAAATGGTTCCACTCCCCACGAATCAGTCCATGAAATGGTTCCCCTCCCCACTAATCAGTCCATGAAATGGTTCCTACTCCCCACTAATCAGTCCATGAAATGGTTCCCACTCCCCACTAATCAGTCCATGAAATGGTTCCCACTCCCCACTAATCAGTCCATGAAATGGTTCCCACTCCCCACTAATCAGTCCATGTGGCCCTGTGTTGACAGGTAGGCCTTACAGAAATAACAGTCCACAGGGCAGATCTTGATGGGATTTGCTATGAGGAAGTTGACTGGTTTGATTCATTAGAACCTGACCTTTTTATAGCCAGCCCTCTCTCTCTCTCTCTCAGCCAAGGGACCAACACACAGGGGAGTGGCAGTGGTAGTAGAGCAGTGGTAGTAGAGCAGTGGTAGTAGAGCAGTGGTAGTAGAGCAGTGGTAGTAGGGCGGTGGTAGTAGAGCAGTGGTAGTAGAGCAGTGGTAGTAGAGCAGTGGTAGCAGGGCAGTGGTAGTAGGGTAGTGGTAGTAGAGCAGTGGTAGTAGAGCAGTGGTAGTAGGGCGGTGGTAGTAGAGCAGTGGTAGTGGTAGTAGAGCAGTGGTAGAGCAGTGGTAGAGAGCAGTGGTAGTAGGGTAGGAGAGCAGTGGTAGTAGGGTGAGTGGTAGCAGGGCAGTGGTAGTAGGGCAGTGGGAGTAGGGCAGTGGTAGTAGGGCAGTGGGAGTAGGGCAGTGGTAGTAGGGTAGTGGTAGTAGAGCAGTGGTAGTAGAGCAGTGGTAGTAGGGCGGTGGTAGTAGAGCAGTGGTAGTAGGGCAGTGGTAGTAGAGCAGTGGTAGTAGAGCAGTGGTAGTAGAGCAGTGGTAGTAGGGTAGTGGTAGCGGAGCAGTGGTAGTAGAGCAGTGGTAGTAGGGTAGTGGTAGTAGAGCAGTGGTAGTAGAGCAGTGGTAGTAGAGCAGTGGTAGTAGGGTGGTGGTAGCAGAGCAGTGGTAGTAGAGCAGTGGTAGTAGAGCAGTGGTAGTAGAACAGTGGTAGTAGGGTAGTGGTAGTAGTGGTAGTAGAGCAGTGGTAGTAGAGCAGTGGTAGTAGAGCAGTGGTAGTAGAGCAGTGGTAGTAGAGCAGTGGTAGTAGGGCAGTGGTAGTAGGGTAGTGGTAGTAGGGTAGGGAGGCAGTGGTAGTAGGGTAGTGGTAGTAGGGTAGTGGTAGTAGAGCAGTGGTAGCAGGGCAGTGGTAGCAGGGCAGTGGTAGTAGGGTAGGAGAGCAGTGGTAGTAGGGTAGTGGTAGTAGGGTAGGGAGGCAGTGGTAGTAGGGTAGTGGTAGTAGAGCAGTGGTAGCAGGGCAGTGGTAGCAGGGCAGTGGTAGTAGGGTAGGAGAGCAGTGGTAGTAGGGTAGTGGCAGCAGGGCAGTGGTAGTAGGGCAGTGGTAGTAGGGCAGTGGTAGCAGAGCAGTGGTAGCAGAGCAGTGGTAGTAGAGCAGTGGTAGTAGAGCAGTGGTAGTAGGGCAGTGGTATCAGGGCAGTGGTAGTAGAGCAGTGGTAGTAGAGCAGTGGTAGCAGGGCAGTGGTAGCAGGGCAGTGGTAGTAGGGCAGTGGTAGTAGTACTGCAGATCTGGACTTCTGGAGTGACCTACAATATACTGTACGCTGAATAAGAGAAAAACCAGAACAACAGCTTGAGAACGTCATTCCAGACTTTGTCCACTTCATCAAAGCCCAAAAAGCTGCATGACAATGCACACAGGATTCCATTTCAACCAATATTTTATAGTATCGAATTAACTGGATTTATCAATGTAAACACCCCCCCGATTAAACCAGGATATGACCTCATAACATCATCAAGTCTGGTCAGTGGTCAGCTATAAAAGGCCTTCGGATCAGGACACCACGATGGCCTGTTCTCTTTTAAAAGCAGCTTAACCAGTCGTACTCATGTGGCTGATGGTGGATGAAACACCATGTAATTTGACCCAAATTAAAGCCCGTCTCATCCCAGGTCTGAGGTCTGCTAGCTGAGGCTAACTCTCTGCCACTCCTCTACAGAGAGAGAGCAAACAGAGACTACGTAAAGAAGTGAACCATTAGTGGACCGTGATAAGCGTGGTCTCTGGGCTAAAAATAGGTATGGAGAGGACAGACACAGACCAGACCAGTAGACATGGCTTCAAATGCTAGTTGTTTTCTTGCCTGGTGCAATGGAACCAATGTGATACTTCATTAACCGTTGGTTTACCAGATAGGTTGATGGAGAACACACAGATAGGTTGATGGAGAACACACAGATAGGTTGATGGAGAACACACAGATGGGTTGATGGAGAACACACAGATAGGTTGATGGAGAACACACAGATGGGTTGATGGAGAACACACAGATGGGTTGATGGAGAACACACAGATGGGTTGATGGAGAACACACAGATGGGTTGATGGAGAACACACAGATAGGTTGATGGAGAACACACAGATGGGTTGATGGAGAACACACAGATGGGTTGATGGAGAACACACAGATAGGTTGATGGAGAACACACAGATAGGTTGATGGAGAACACACAGATAGGTTGATGGAGAACACACAGATAGGTTGATGGAGAACACACAGATAGGTTGATGGAGAACACGCAGATAGGTTGATGGAGAACACACAGATAGGTTGATGGCTCCCATGCCCCTCCCACCCTGCCTGCGCTCCCATCCCCTCCCTGGCAGGCCCAGTGTGTGTGTGTGTGTTTACCCAGGGCTGTAGAGGAAGTAAGCCACTGGACCAGCTCCCAGTTAGAGTTGAGCTGGCAAGCCTAGTTTCCTCTGCAGGGAACAATGCCCATGAACCACACAAGAGCAAAAACAAACACAACAGTCCATGACTGTTCTCTGAGACTGGGCCTGATGCATGCTGGGAGGCAGGGAGACACATGACTGTTCTCTGAGACTGGGCCTGATGCATGCTGGGAGGCAGGGAGACACATGACTGTTCTCTGAGACTGGGCCTGATGCATGCTGGGAGGCAGGGAGACACATGACTGTTCTCTGAGACTGGGCCTGATGCATGCTGGGAGGCAGGGAGACACATTCTGTTACACCACCTCCCCTGTGAACTGAGTACACAAAATCCAGTTTTGTACTCTGTTCATGTACAGCCAGGTGGTGACAGTGTTTGTTAACCTAACCACTAATGACCGTCTCATGTATAATGCACCACCACAAGCCAGTTCACTAATGACTGAACCCAGAGCAGAAAGGACTAAAGGAACTGGGAATTGGCTCCTCCACACAGTCATGATCATCTTAATCTCCTCTTCCTTCATCCGAGTCCCTCCATCTCCTCTTTTCATGATCACCCACTTCCTTCAGTCATCCCTCCATCTCCTCTTCCTTCATCCCGACCCTCCATCTCCTCTTCCTTCATCCCGTCATCCCTCTTCCTTCATCCACACACACATCATCCCTCCATCTCACTTCCTTCATCACATCACACACACCTCTTCACATCCTGTCACACACATCACACATCACTTCCTTCATCCTGTCATCCCTACATCCCTCCATCTTCTTCTTCATCCCGGGACATCCTCTTCCGACAGTGTTATCCCTCCATCTCCTCTTCCTTCATCCAGACATCCCTCCATCTCCTCTTCCTTCATCCTGTCATCCCTCCACACCTCTTCCATCCTGTCATCCCTCCATCTCCTCTTCCTTCATCCACATCCCTCCATCTCCTCTTCCTTCATCCCGTCATCTCCTCTTCATCCCGTCATCCCTCTTCCAGATCCCGTCATCCCTCCATCCCTCTTCCTTCATCCTGTCATCCCTCTTCCTTCATCCCTCCATCCCTCTTCCTTCATCCTGTCATCCCTCTTCCTTCATCCCTCCATCTCCTCTTCCTTCATCCCTCCATCTCCTCTTCCTTCATCCTGTCATCCCTCCATCTCCTCTTCCTTCATCCCGTCATCCCCCATACCTCTTCCTTCATCCTGTCATCCCTCCATCTCCTCTTCCTTCATCCCGTCATCCCTCCATCTCCTCTTCCTTCATCCTGTCATCCCTCCGTCTCCACCTCATCCCTCATCCTGTTCATCCCATCCCTCCATCTCCTCTTCCTTCATCCCTCATCCCTCTTCCTTCATCCCGCATCTTCCTTCATCCCTCCATCCCTCTTCCTTCATCCCGTCATCCCTCCATCCCTCTTCATTCATCCTGTCATCCCTCTTCCTTCATCCGTCATCCCTCCATCCCTCTTCCTTCATCCCGTCATCCCTCCATCCCTCTTCCTTCATCCTGTCATCCCGACATCCCTCTTCCTTCATCCCGTCATCCCTCTTCCCTCATCCTGTCATCCTCTTCCTTCATCCCTGTTATCCCTCCATCCCTCTTCCTTCATCCTGTCATCCCGACATCCCTCTTCCTGTCATCCTGTCATCCCAGTTCCTTCATCCCTGACATCCTGTCATCCCTCTTCCTTCATCCTGTCATCCCTCTTCCTTCATCCAGACATCCATCTTCCTTCATCCTGTCATCCCTCTTCCCTCTTCCTTCATCCCTCATCCCTCTTCCTTCATCCCGTCATCTCTTCCTTCATCCCGTCATCCCTCCATCTCCTCTATCCCAGTTCATCACCTTCATCCCTCCATCTCCTCTTCCTTCATCCTGTCATCCCTCCATCTCCTCTTCCTTCATCCCGTCATCCCTCCCTCTCCCCATACCCTTCCTTCATCCATCCCTCCATCTCCTCTTCCTTCATCCCGTCATCCCTCCATCTCCTCTTCCTTCATCCTGTCATCCCTCCATCTCCCTCTTCCTTCATCCCGTCATCCCTCCATACCTCTTCTTCCTTCATCCGTCATCCCTCCATCCCTCTTCCTTCATCCTGTCATCCCTCCATCTCCTCTTCCTTCATCCAGACATCCCTCTTCCTTCATCCCTCCATCCCTCTTCCTTCATCCCGTCATCCCTTGACATGTCATCCTCTTGACTCCTTCATCCAGTCATCCCTCCATCCCTCTTAGCATCCTGTCATCCTGTCATCCCTCTTCCTTCATCCATCTCCTCTTCCTTCATCCTGTCATCCCTCTTCAGACATCCCTCTTCCGTCATCCCGTCATCCCTCTTCCTTCATCCTGTCATCCCTCCATCCTGTGACTGTTCATCCGTCATCCCTCTTCCCTCCTGTCATCCCTGTCAGACTTCCTATCCTGTCATCCCTCTTCCTTCATCCTGTCATCCATCTTCCTTCATCACATCCCGTCATCCCTCTTCCTTCATCCCGTCATCCCTCCAGACATAATCCTTCATCGGATCCCTCTTCCTTCATCCCGTCATCACCTTCCTTCAGTGTTATCCCATCCCTGTTCATCTGTCATCCCCTCCATCCCAGACATCCTGTCATCCGTCATCCCTCTTCCTTCATCCCGTCATCACCTGTCCAGTCCCTCTTCCTTCATCCCTCATCCCTCTTCCTTCATCCTGTCATCCCGTCATCCCTTCCTTCATCCTGTCATCCACACCTCTTCCTTCAGTGTTATCCTCTTCCTTCTCCCTAATCCTCTTCCTTCATCCTGTAGGATCCCCAGTTCTTCCTTCATCCTGTCATCCTGTGACCCTCTGTTCATCCTGATCTGTCCCTCTTCCTTCATCCTAACCACTAATGATCCGTCATCCCTCTCTCATCTTCCTTCATCCCACCATCCCCTTCCTTCATCCTCCATCCCTCTTCCTTCATCCCATCCCTCTTCCTTCATCCTGTCATCCCTCTTCCCTTAACTGGGATCCCGTGAAGAATCCTCACCTTCATCCCTCTTCCTTCATCCCGTCATCCCTCTTCCCATCCATCTCCTCTTCCTTCATCCCGTCATCCCTCTCCCTCCCTTCATCCTGTCATCCCTCTTCCTTCATCCTGTCATCCCTCATCCCTCCCTCTCCTCTTCCTTCATCCTGTCCCCCTCTTCCTTCATCCCTCCATCCCTCTTCCTTCATCCCGTCATCCCTCCATCTCCTCTTCCTTCATCCCGTCATCCCTCCATCTCCTCTTCCTTCATCCTGTCATCCCTCCATCTCCTCTTCCTTCATCCTGTCATCCCTCTTCCTTCATCCTGTCATCCCGTCATCCTCTTCCTTCATCCTCATCCCTCTTCCTTCATCCTGTCATCCCTCTTCCTCATCCTGTCATCCCTCTTCCTTCATCCCGTCATCCTCTTCCTTCATCCTGTCATCCCTCCATCTCCTTCTTCCTTCATCCCTCTTCCTTCATCCATCATCCTCTTCCTTCATCCTGTCATCCCTCTTCCTTCCATCCCTCTTCCTTCATCCTGTCATCCCTCATCCCTCTTCCTTCATCCCGTCATCCCTCTTCCTTCATCCCTCATCCCTCTTCCCTCTTCCTTCATCCTGTCATCCCTCTTCCTTCATCCTGTCATCCATCCCTCTTCCTTCATCCTGTCATCCCTCATCCCTCCATCCCTCATCCTTCATCCCTCATCCTTCCATCCTCATCCCTCTTCCTTCATCCTGTCATCCCTCATCCTTCATCCCGTCCATCCCTCTTCCTTCATCCTGTCATCCCTCTTCCTTCCATCCATCTCTTCCTTCATCCTGTCATCCCTCTTCCTTCTCCTTCATCCCTCTCCCTCTTCCTTCTTCCTTCATCCCTCCATCCCTCTTCCTTCCATCCTGTCATCCCTCATCCCTTCCTCCATCCCGTCATCCCTCTTCCTTCATCCCGTCATCCCTTCCTTCATCCGTCATCCCTCTTCCTTCATCCTGTCATCCGTCATCCCTCTTCCTTCATCCTGTCATCCCGTCATCCCTCTTCCTTCATCCTGTCATCCCTCTTCCTTCATCCCTCTTCCTTCATCCTTCATCCCTCATCCTTCATCCTGTCATCCCGTCATCCCTCTTCCTTCATCCTGTCATCCCTCTTCCTTCATCCTGTCATCCCTCATCCCTCTTCCTCATCATCCCTCTTCCTTCATCCTGTCATCCCTCTTCCTTCATCCCTCCCCTCCATCCCTCTTCCTTCCTCCTGTCATCCCTCTTCCTTCATCCCGTCATCCCTCTTCCTTCATCCCTCCATCCTCTTCTTCATCCTGTCATCCCTCCATCCCTCTTCCTTCATCCTGTCATCCCCTTTCCTTCATCCTGTCATCCCTCTTCCTTCATCCCGTCATCCCTCTTCCTTCATCCTGTCATCCCATCATCCCTTTTCCTTCATCCAGTCATCCCTCTTCCTTCATCCTGTCATCCCTCTTCCTTCATCCCTCATCCCTCTTCCTTCATCCCATCATCCCTCTTCCTTCATCCCATCATCCCTCTTCCTTCATCCGTCATCCCTCTTCCTTCATCCTGTCATCCCATCCTTCATCCCTTTTCCTTCATCCTGTCATCCCTCTTCCTTCATCCTGTCATCCCTCTTCCTTCATCCCATCATCCCTCCATCCCTCTTCCTTCATCCCCTCATTCCTTCATTCCTCTTCCTTCATCCTGTCATCCCTCTTCCTTCATCCTGTCATCCCTCTTCCTTCATCCTGTCATCCCTCTTCCTTCATCCCATCATCCCTCTTCCTTCATCCTGTCATCCTCTCTCCTTCATCCCTCTTCCTCATCCCTCATCCCTTCCTCCCGTCATCCCTCTTCTTCCTTCATCCTGTCATCCCTCCCTCTTCCTTCATCCTGTCATCCCTCTTCCTTCATCCTGTCATCCCTTCTTCATTCATCCCGTCATCCCTCTTCCTTCATCCTGTCATCCCTCTTCCTTCATCCCTCATCCCTCCATCCCTCTTCCTTCATCCCTCTCATCATCCTGTCATCCCTCTTCCTTCATCCTGTCATCCCGTCATCCCTCTTCCTTCATCCTGTCATCCCTCTTCCTTCATCCCGTCATCCCTCTTCCTTCATCCTGTCATCCCTCTTCCTTCATCCTGTCATCCCTCTTCCTTCATCCCTCTTCCTTCATCCCTCTACCTTCATCCTGTCATCCCTCTTCATCCTTCATCCCTCTTCCTTCATCCTGTCATCCCTCTTCCTCCCATCCCTCCCTCTTCCTTCATCCTGTCATCCCTCTTCCTTCATCCCTCCATCCCTCTTCCTTCATCCATCCCTCTTCCTTCATCCCTCCATCCCTCTTCCTTCATCCTGTTCATCCCCTCATCCCTCTTCCTTCATCCTGTCATCCCTCATCCCTCTTCCTTCATCCTGTCATCCCTCTTCCTTCATCCCATCCCCCTCTTCCTTCATCCTGTCATCCCTCTTCCTTCATCCTGTCATCCCTCTTCCTTCATCCCGTCATCCCTCTTCCTTCATCCCGTCATCCCTCTTCCTTCATCCTGTCATCCCTCTTCCTTCATCCTGTCATCCCTCCATCCCTCTTCCTTCATCCTGTCATCCTTTTCCTTCATCCTGTCATCCCTCTTCCTTCATCCCTCATCCCTCTTCCTTCATCCTGTCATCCCTCTTCCTTCATCCCTTTCTTCCTTCATCCCTCATCCCTCTTCCTTCATCCTTCATCCCTCTTCCTTCTTCCTTCATCCTGTTCATCCCATCATCCCTCTTCCTTCATCCCGTCATCCCTCTTCTTCCTTCATCCTGTCATCCCTCTTCCTTCATCCTGTCATCCCTCATCCTTTTCCTTCATCCTGTCATCCCTTTCCTTCATCCTGTCATCCCTTCCTTCATCCTGTCATCCCTCTTCCTTCATCCTGTCATCCCGTCATCCCTCTTCCTTCATCCTGTCATCCCATCATCCCTTTTCCTTCATCCTGTCATCCCTCTTCCTTCATCCCTCCATCCCTCTTCCTTCTTCCTGTCATCCCTCTTCCTTCCCTCTTCCTTCTTCCTGTCATCCTTCTTCCATCCCTCCATCCCTCATCCTTTCCTTCTGATTGATCACACCTAACGTCCTTATTATGAGAGACCTGCCTCAAGCTTCTTTCCCACTAGTTAAAGACAGCTTGGAGTGACGTTGACAGGATGTGTGTTTGACAGAGGTCTGTAACTAACTCTGAAATAGATAATACTCACACGCCATTAGGACATGTGCACTGTCATGCCGTTTTATAGACACTGTTGGGGAAAACAGAGACACGTGACAAAGCCAGTTGTATGTCCCTGCAGCAGTGACAGACAGCAGTGACCCACCTCATCGGGGTCTAAAGAGTTAACAGGAAACACTGACTGAATACTCTGACACAGCCTGCCTGAGGTGGGTTTGACACTTCTACACACACACACACACACCCCAGGTAAGGCAACCATCTCTATACCAGGAGGGATATTTACGCACCAGGAAGACAGACAACTAAGATGAATATTCAATAAAGATGGAAAATATACAGAAAATACACTATTTAAAATGTCCATCTGTTTTTCTCTCTGTCACACTAACCCAGAGACATAATAATGTAGCTTTTTGTTTTACTCTTTTTAATTCAATGTAATAAAATCTTGAACAGGAGGTCAGACGATGGGTGCCCGTCTGCCTCTGTTACGTTCTCTCTATGCCACTTCCTCCCTAATTATGTTCTCTCTAGTGGAACAACAAATACTTTAAACAGTCACTTATTTGTTCAGTGAGCCGAGCTGAACGGCTGTTATGTGAAGTCAGCATTTCATTCTCATGCTGTCTCTCCTTCTCTCTCTCTCCTTCTCTCCTATGTCTCTCGCTATTTCGCTCTCTTTCTCCTCTCGCTCTCTCCTTCAGTCTTCTGCTCTCTCTCCCCCCCCTCTCTCTCTCTCTCCCTTCCCACTCTCCCTCCCTCCCTCCCTCTCTCTCTCTCTCTCCCCTCCCACCTACCCCCTCTCTCTCCCTCCCCTCCCTCTCTCTCCCCACTCTCTCCCCTCCCACTCCCCCTCCCTCTCTCTCTCTCCCCTCCCACTACCCCCTCTCTCTCCCCCCCTCTCTCCCCCTCTCTCCCTCCCACCCCCCCCCTCCCTCCCTCTCCCTCCCTCCCCCCATCCCTCTCTCTCCCCCCTCTCTCTCTCTCTCCCCCCTCTCTCCCCCTCCCACTCTTCCCCCTCTCTCTCTCTCTCCCCCTCCCCCCTCCCCTCCCACTCCCCTCCTCTCTCTCTCCCCTCCCACTCCCCCTCTCTCTCTCCCCTCCCTCCCCCCTCCCTCCCCCTCTCTCTCTCCCCTCCCTTCCCCCTCCTCTCTCCCCCTCCCTCTCTCTCCCTCTCCCCTCTCTTCCCCCTCCTCTCCCCCCTCTCTCTCCCTCCCCCCCTCTCTCTCCCTCCCCCTTCTCTCTCTCTCCCCCCCCCTCTCTCTCCCTCCCCCCCCTCTCTCTCCCTCCCTCCCCCCCTATCTCTCTCTCCCTCCCCCCTTCTCTCTCCCTCCCCCCCCCTCTCTCTCTCCCTCCCTCCCACTCTCTCTCTCTGTTTTTCCGCCTAGGTGGAGTAAATTGAATTCCACAGACTTCAGATAAATTCCAGTGTTCCATTTCTACTGTATAACAGACTCCTACATGATAATATTGTTCTCTGTATGAGCACACAGCCAACACAAGCCCCAGCTAGTATGACACTGTCTGTGTTGTAAAGCTCCTCCTGACTGCCTCCATTCAGGGTTTCCCCATAATACTACAGTAGATCTACAACACTAAGAAAAGAAAAGACAGCTTGACAAACGTTCTGACCCTCTGACGTCTGGGGACGGTCGAAGAACCCTTTTAGGTTCTACAAACGTTCTGACCCTCTGACGTCTGGGGACGGTCGAAGAACCCTTTTAGGTTCTACAAACGTTCTGACCCTCTGACGTCTGGGGACGGTCGAAGAACCCTTTTAGGTTCTACAAACGTTCTGACCCTCTGACGTCTGGGGACGGTCGAAGAACCCTTTTAGGTTCTACAAACGTTCTGACCCTCTGACGTCTGGGGACGGTCGAAGAACCCTTTTAGGTTCTACAAACGTTCTGACCCTCTGACGTCTGGGGACGGTCGAAGAACCCTTTTAGGTTCTACAAACGTTCTGACCCTCTGACGTCTGGGGACGGTCGAAGAACCCTTTTAGGTTCTACAAACGTTCTGACCCTCTGACGTCTGGGGACGGTCGAAGAACCCTTTTAGGTTCTACAAACGTTCTGACCCTCTGACGTCTGGGGACGGTCGAAGAACCCTTTTAGGTTCTACAAACGTTCTGACCCTCTGACGTCTGGGGACGGTCGAAGAACCCTTTTAGGTTCTACAAACGTTCTGACCCTCTGACGTCTGGGGACGGTCAAGAACCCTTTTAGGTTCTACAAACGTTCTGACCCTCTGACGTCTGGGGACGGTCGAAGAACCCTTTTAGGTTCTACAAACCCTCTGACTGGGGACCCCTTTTGGTTCGTGACCCACTGGGGGGGACGGTCGAAGAACCCTTTTAGGTTCTACAAACCACCTTTCTTCCTAAGAGTATAGCTGACGTCGGAGATGAAGAAATGATTGGTTGGGCCTGTGCCATCAAACACAATACAAGTAGTTGATGATGAATGAATTCTCAAACGTTCTGAAACTAGTCACTAGACTGGAGCAATGAGCTGTGGAGGGAGAAAGAGTCAACTGCTGTCAGGTTCTGGGACTCAAACCCCTGCTTCTGTCTGTCTGTCTGTCTGGGGGCCCTGGGACTCAAACCCTGAACCCTTCTGTCTGTCAGGCCCTGGGACTCAAACCCTGCCTCTGTCTGTCAGGCCCTGGGACTCAAACCCTGCTTCTGTCTGTCTGTCAGGCCCTGGGACTCAAACCCTGCTTCTGTCTGTCTGTCAGGCCCTGGGACTCAAACCCCTGTTCTGTCCTCAGGCCCTGGGACTCAAACCCCTGCTTCTGTCCCTGTCAGGTTCTGGGACTCAAACCCCTGCTTCTGTCTGTCAGGCCCTGGGACTCAAACCCTTTTAGTTGTTCTAGAACAATAAACCTGAACCCTAGAACAATATAATCTGGGGACAATATAATCTAGAACAATAGAATTTCTAGAAACAATAGAATTCTAGAACAATGAATTCAGGCAGCCGATGGAGTTGAATTTACCCCTTCAATCACAGGGCTCAGTGTTCTGACCCCTGCAGTCTACAGCCAGCTCACTACCACTATACGGCTATCTAGTAGGATCAATGATGGTAGGACTACACACACACACACACTGACACACACACACACACACACACACACACACACACACACACACACACACACACACACACACACACACACCCTCTCTCTCTCCCTCCCTCCCACACACACACACACACACACACACCACACACACGTCTCTCTGAAACATAATATGTCTCTCTCATAGCATATTTACACCTGTAGTAAAACAAAACCAGTGTTCTAAACGTTCTGACCAGTAGCTTCTGGAAACCAGTAGCTTGCCAAACGAAAACCAGTTAGGTTGCCAAACGTTCCAGACCCTTGCCAAACGGTAGCTTGCCAAAACCCTTTTAGTAGCTTGCTAAACAAACCAGTTTCTTCCAAAGAGTAACCAGTAGCTGAACGTCGGAGATGAAACGCAATGATTGGTTGGGCCCAGTAGCTTGCAAACGAAACCAGTAGCTTGAAATGAAACCAGTAGCTTGCCAAATGAAACTAGTCACTAGAAATGAAACCAGTAGCTGTGGAAATGAAACCAGTAGCTTGCTGTCAATATCCTCCAGGACTATTCCCTGCTTCTGTCTATTCTGTCCCTCTGTCAGGCCCTTAAAACTCCCAGTGTCTATCTGTCTGTAACTCTCAGTGCCCTGGGACTCAAACCCCTGCTTCTAACTCTCTGTCAGGCCCTGGGACTCAAACCCCTGCTTCTGTCTGTCTGTCAGGCCCTGGGACCAAACCCCTGCTTCTGTCTGTCTGTCTGTCTGTCTGTCAGGCCCTGGGACTCAAACCCCTGCTTTCTGTCTGTCTGTCTGTCAGGCCCTGGGACTCAAACCCCTGCTTCTGTCTGTCTGTCAGGCCCTGGGACTCAAACCCCTGCTATTCCCTATACTCTGTCAGGCCCTGGGACTCAAACCCCTGCTTCTGTCTGTCAGGCCCTGGGACTCAATAACCCTGTCTTCTAGCAGCATCCTTAAATCTCTCCAGAGTCTATTCCCTATACCTAGAACAATCCTTAATAACTCTAGAACAATATAATCTAGAACAATATAATCTAGAACAATACCTAATCTAGAACAATAGAACTCTCCAGAGTCTATTCCCTAGAATTCCCCCTCCTTATAACTTCCAGAGTCTACCCTTCAATCACAGGGCTCAGTGATTCCACCTCAATAGTCTACAGCCTATTCACTACCACTATTCCCCTCCTCTAGTAACTCTCAAGTGATTCCCTAGGACCATTCACACACCTTACAACTCTCAGTGTCATTCACACACATTCACACACACACACTCACATTCACACACATTCACCCACAATACTCACCAGTGTCTATTCCCTACACTTATTCCCCTCACACATAACTCTCCAGTCTATTCCTATAGCTTATCCCTCCTTAATAACTCTCCAGTGTCTTTCCCTATTTATTCCCCTGAAAACCAGTGTCTGCCAAACGAAACCAGTAGCTTGCCTAACCCCCTCCAGTATCTTGCCAAACTATTCCAGTAGCTATTCTCCAAACTTAATAACTCAGTCCAGAGTCTATTCCCTATACCTATTCCCCCTCCTTAATAACTCTCCAGAGTCTATTCCCTAACCAGTCCCTTGCCAAATAAACCAGAGTCTATTCCCTATACCTATTCGAAACCAGTAATAACTTGCCAAAGTCTATTCCAGTAGCTATTCCCCCTCCTTAATAACCTCCAGTAGCTTGCCAAATTCGAAACCAGTAGCTTGCCAAATCGCAACCAGTCCCCCTCCTTAATATCTCTCCAGTAGCTATTCCCCATACCTATTCCCCCTCCTTAATAACTCTCCAGTGTCTATTCCAAATTCCCCCTCCTTAAAACCAGTGTCTATTCCAAATGAAACCTATTCCCCCTCCTTAATAACTCTCCAGTGTCTATTCCAGTAGCTTGCCCCTCCTTAATAACTCTCCAGTGTCTATTCCCTATACCTATTCCCCCTCCTTAATAACTCTCCAGTGTCTATTCCCTATACCTATTCCCCCTCCTTAATAACTCTCCAGTGTCTATTCCCTATACTTATTCCCCCTCCTTAATAACTCTCCAGTGTCTATTCCCTATACTTATTCCCCCTCCTTAATAACTCTCCAGAGTCTATTCCCTATACTTATTCCCCCTCCTTAATCTCTCCAGAGTCTATTCCCTATACCTATTCTCCCTCCTTAATAACTCTCCAGAGTCTATTCCCTATACCTATTCTCCCTCCTTAATAACTCTCCAGAGTCTATTCCCTATACCTATTCCCCCTCCTTAATAACTCTCCAGAGTCTATTCCCTATACCTATTCCCCCTCCTTAATAACTCTCCAGAGTCTATTCCCTATACCTATTCCCCCTCCTTAATAACTCTCCAGTGTCTATTCCCTATACTTATTCCCCCTCCTTAATAACTCTCCAGTGTCTATTCCCTATACTTATTCCCCCTCCTTAATAACTCTCCAGAGTCTATTCCCTATACTTATTCCCCCTCCTTAATAACTCTCCAGAGTCTATTCCCTATACTTATTCCCCTCCTTAATAACTCTCCAGAGTCTATTCCCTATACTTATTCCCCCTCCTTAATAACTCTCCAGAGTCTATTCCCTATACTTATTCCCCTCCTTAATAACTCTCAGAGTCTATTCCCTATACTTATTCCCCTCCTTAATAACTCTCCAGAGTCTATTCCCTATACCTATTCCCCCTCCTTAATATCTCTCCAGTGTCCCCCCCCCTCCTTAATAACTCTCCAGAGTCTAATCCCCCCAAAGATTTACAGAAGACATTTCAGATAACTATCCTCAGTGCTCAGTCCCATTAAACACAGAAAATGACAACATGCATTTCTAATGTGCCCATGGAAATGAATGATTAAATGGACTGAAGATTTACTGCACTCTTGACAAACATTTAATTGGAGAAAACCCATTTTCCTCATGCTACATATACAAAACTGGTGTGAGAGTAACAAACGCCCAACATTGATCTCAACAAAATCATACGGTCAGACTTCTTTGCCCATTACTCACAGTGGAGTGAAAGATGCCCCCTGGGCTGTGGGAGGAATGTAAGGAAAGTCTCCTAGGATTGTATCACTGTTCAGGCCACTGATGTTCCTTTCCACAACACAAAGCCATAGCTATGAAGGGTGAAGGGTAGCAGAGGGAAGAGAGAGGGAAGAGAGAGCAGAGAGAGAGAGAGAGAGAGAGCAGAGAGAGAGAGAGAGAGAGAGAGAGAGAGAGAGAGAGAGAGAGAGCAGAGAGAGAGAGGAGAGAGAGAGAGAGGAGAGCAGAGAGAGAGAGAGAGAGAGAGAGAGAGAGAGAGAGAGAGAGGAGAGAGAGAGAGAGAGAGAGAGAGAGGAGAGAGAGAGAGGAGAGAGCGAGAGAGAGGAGAGCAGAGAGAGAACGCTAAAGGATAGGACCATTCAGAAGAGAACATATCAGAGGTTATCTGTGTGACTTACCAAGACTCTGTTCTCCACCTTGTCTCCTTTGATCTCTAGTTTGACTCTCTTCTTCACCGAGAGCTTCATCTTCCTCCCCACTGCATCCTTCACACTCTCTACAGGAGAGGAGAGGAAGAGGAGAGGAGCAGGGGGGAGAGAGGAGAGGAGAGGAAGGAGGAGAGAAGAGTGTTAGGTTTACATGAATAAGCAGCTGAGCACCCAGGACATAACATTTTGAATGTATTCACTAGATTAAATTAACTTGATTAAATCGTTAGGCCAACTTTCCAAAGCTACGAAATGAAATATAAGTGAGCTTGCACTTGATAGCAGGACTGATTTCCCAACAGGAAAGGATTTCCAGTCTGCTTTCATTAAAAAGAAAACATTTAAACCAAAAATAAAAAAAACAAATTAAATCCATAATTCACACAAACCACAGTGGAAGAAAGTCATGTTTTAAAAAGGTCTAAATAATGATGTTTTATTAGCTTTGAACCCCAGCCTGCCTGGCGGAGATTTAAACCTTGTCACCAGTCATATTTACTTCAGCTTCTGCTGTTCAAATTGATTCTTCACACCCTCTGGAAGCTCATCCAATGAGAATTGGCTTATAGAGGAACTGGGTCATCTCTCTCTCTCTCTGCCTCTCTCTCTCTCTATATATATATATATATACAGTGGGGCAAAAAATTATTTAGTCAGCCACCAATTGTGCAAGTTCTCCCACTTAAAAGATGAGAGAGGCCTGTAATTTTCATCATAGGTACACTTCAACTATGGCAGACAAAATGAGGGGGAAAAAAAAATCACATTGTAGGATTTTTATGAATTTATTTGCAAATTATGGTGGAAAATAAGTATTTGGTCACCTACAAACAAGCAAGATTTCTGGCTCTCACAGACCTGTAACTTCTTCTTTAAGAGGCTCCTCTGTCCTCCAATCATTACCTGTATTAATGGCACCTGTTTGAACTTGTTATCAGTATAAAAGACACCTGTCCACAACCTCAAACAGTCACACTCCAAACTCCACTATGGCCAAGACCAAAGAACTGTCAATGGACACCAGAAACAAAATTGTAGACCTGCAGCAGGCCGGGAAGACCAAATCTGCAATAGGTAAGCAGCTTGGTTTGAAGAAATCCACTGTGGGAGCAATTATTAGGAAATAGAAGACATACAAGACCACTGATAATCTCCCTCGATCTGGGGCTCCACGCAAGCTCTCACCCCATGGGGTCAAAATTATCACAAGAACGGTGAGCAAAAATTCCAGAACCACACGGGGGGACCTAGTGAATGACCTGCAGAGAGCTGGGACCAAAGTAACAAAGCCTACTATCAGTAACACACTACGCCGCCAGGGACTCAAATCCTGCAGTGCCATATGTGTCCCCCTGCTTAAGCCAGTACATGTCCAGGCCCATCTGAAGTTTGCTAGAGAGCATTTGGATGATCCAGAAGAAGATTGGGAGAATGTCATATGGTCAGATGAAACCAAAATATAACTTTTTGGTAAAAACTCAACTCGTCGTGTTTGGAGGACAAAGAATGCTGAGTTGCATCCAAAGAACACCATACCTACTGTGAAGCATGGGGGTAGAAACATCATGCTTTGGGGCTGTTGTTCTGCAAAGGGACCAGGACCACTGATCCGTGTAAAGGAAAGAATGAATGGGGCCATGTATCGTGAGATTTTGAGTGAAAACCTCCTTCCATCAGCAAGGGCATTGAAGATGAAACGTGACTGGGTCTTTCAGCATGACAATGATGCCAAACACACCGCCCGGGCAGTGAAGGAGTGGCTTCGTAGAAGCATTTCAAGGTCCTGGAGTAGCCTAGCCAGTCTCCAGATCTCAACCCCATAGAAAATCTTTGGAGGGAGTTGAAAGTCCGTGTTGCCCAGCAACAGCCCCAAAACATCACTGCTCTAGAAGAGATCTGCATGGAGGAATGGGCCAAAATACCAGCAACAGTGTGTGAAAACCTTGTGAAGACTTACAGAAAACGTTTGACCTCTGTCATTGCCAACAAAGGGTACAAAGTATTGACATAAACTTTTGTTATTGACCAAATACTTATTTTCCACCATAATTTGCAAATAAATTCATTAAAAATCCTACAATGTGATTTTCTGGATTTTTTTTTCTAATTTTGTCTAATTACAGGCCTCTCTCATCTTTTTAAGTGGGAGAACTTGCACAATTGGTGGCTGACTAAATACTTTTTTGCCCCACTGTATATAAATATATATCCCTACCTCTCTCTCTATATATATATATATATATACAGTGGGGAGAACAAGTATTTGATACACTACCGATTTTGCAGGTTTTCCAACTTACAAAGCATGTAGAGGTCTGTAATTTTTATCATAGGTACACTTCAACTGTGAGAGACGGAATCTAAAACAAAAATCCAGAAAATCACATTGTATGATTTTATTGCATGACATAAGTATTTGATCACCTACCAATCAGTAAGAATTCCGGCTCTCACAGACCTGTTAGTTTTTCTTTAAGAAGCCCTCTTGTTCTCCACTCATTACCTGTATTAACTGCACCTGTTGAATTCGTTACCTGTTGTCACGCCTTTGTTTTTGTTTTCTTTATTATTTTGGTTAGGTCAGGGTGTGACGAGGGGGATTTATGTGTTTTGTCTGGTCTAGGGGTTTTGTATGTTCATAGGGTGTTTTCTAGTCTAGGTGTTTATGGAAGTCTATGGTTGCCTAGATTGGTTCTCAATTAGAGGCAGGTGTTTATCGTTGTCTCTGATTGGGAACCATATTTAGGCAGCCATGTTCTTTGGGTATTTTGTGGGTGATTGTCTTCTGTCTTTGTGTCATTGCACCAGATAGGACTGTTTTGGTTTTCACGGTTGTTGTTTTGTATTTTGTGTTGTTCTGGTGTATGGTCTTTATTAAACATGTTGAACTCTAACCACGCTGCATTTTGGTCCTCCTCTCCTTCAGCGGAAGAAAACCGTTACACCTGTATAAAAGACACCTGTCCACACACTCAATCAAACAGACTACCACCTCTCCACAATGGCCAAGACCAGAGAGCTGTGTAAGGACATCAGGGATACAATTGTAGACCTGCACAAGGCTGGGATGAGCTACAGGACAATAGGCAAGCAGCTTGGTGAGAAGGCAACAACTGTTGGTGCAATTATTCGAAAATGGAAGAAGTTCAAGATGACGGTCAATCACCCTCGGTCTGGGGCTCCATGCAAGATCTCACCTTGTGGGGCATCAATGATCATGAGGAAGGTGAGGGATCAGACCAGAACTACACGGCAGGACCTGGTCAATGACCTGAAGAGAGCTGGGACCACAGTCTCAAAGAAAATCATTGGTAACACACTACGCCGTCATGGATTAAAATCCTGCAGCGCACGCAAGGTCCCCCTGCTCAAGCCAGCGCATGTCCAGGCCCGTCTGAAGTTTGCCAATGACCATCTGGATGATCCAGAGGAGGAATGGGAGAAGGTCATGTGGTCTGATGAGACAAAAATAGAGCTTTTTGGACTAAAGTCCACTTGCCGTGTTTGGAGGAAGAAGAACGATGAGTACAACCCCAAGAACACCATCCCAACCGTGAAGCATGGAGGTGGAAACATCATTCTTTGGGGATGATTTTCTGCAAAGGGGACAGGACGACTGCACCGTATTGAGGCGAGGATGGATGGGGCCATGTATCGCGAGACCTTGGCCAACAACCTCCTTCCCTCAGTAAGAGCATTGAAGATGGGTCGTGGCTGGGTCTTCCAGCAGGACAACGACCCAAAACACACAGCCATGGCAACTAACGAGTGGCTCCGTAAGAAGCATCTCAAGGTCCTGGAGTGGCCTAGCAGGTCTCCAGACCTGAACCCAATAGAAAATCTTTGGAGGGAGCTGAAAGTCCGTATTGCCCAGCGACAGCCCGAAACCTGAAGGATCTGGAGAAGGTCTGCATGGAGGAGTGGGCCAAAATCCCCGCTGCAGTGTGTGCAATCCTGGTCAAGAACTACAGGAAACGTATGATCTCTGTAATTGTAAACAAAGGTTTCTGTACCAAATATTAAGTTCTGCTTTTCTGATGTATCAAATATGTATATGGGTTGCATATAATCTGAGTCAGCATACCATTACCTAAGTATCTGACTGAGCGGTGGTAGGCAGAAGCAGGCGCGTAAACATTCATTCAAACAGCACTTTCCTGCGTTTTGCCAGCAGCTCTTCGTTGTGCGTCAAGCATTGCGCTGTTTATGACTTCAAGCCTATCAACTCCCGAGATGAGGCTCGTGTAACCAAAGTGAAATGGCTGGCTAGTTAGCACGCGCTAATTGTCGTTGTGTTGCTGGTTCGAGCCCAGGGAGGAGCGAGGAGAGGGGCGGAAGCTATACTGTTACACTGGCAATACTAAAGTGCCTATAAGAACATCCAATAGTCAAAGATTAATGAAATACAAATGGTATAGAGGGAAATAGTGCTATAAATACTATATTAACTACAACCTAAAACTTCTTACCTGGGAATATTGAAGACTCATGTTAAAAGGAACCACCAGCTTTCATATGTTCTCATGTTCTGAGCAAGGAACTGAAACATTAGCTTTCTTACACAGCACATATTGCACTTTTACTTTCTTCTCCAACACTTTGTTTTTGCACTATTTAAACCAAATTGAACATGTTTCATTATTTACTTGAGGCTAAATTGATTTTATTGATGTATTATATTAAGTTAAAATATGTGTTCATTCAGTATTGTTGTAATTGTCATTATTACAAATACAAGTTTTTTTCTTAAATCGGCCGATTAATCGGTATCGGCTTTTTGGTCCCCCAATAATTGGTATCGGCGTTGAAAAATCATAATCGGTCGACCTCTACTCATGATGCCATCTATTTTGTGAAGTGCACCAGTTTCTCCTGCAGCAAAGCACCCCCTCAACATGATGTTGCCACCCCCGTGCTTCACGGTTGGGATTGTTCTTCGGCTTGCAAGCCTCCCCTTTATCCTCCAAACATAATGATGGTCTGTATGGCCAAACAGTTATATTTTTGTTTCATCAGACCAGAGGACATTTCTCCAAAATGTACGATCTTTGTCCCCATGTGCAGTTGCAAACCGTAGTCTGGCTTTTTTATGGCGGTTTTGGAGCAGTGGCTTCTTCCTTGCTGAGCAGCCTTTCAGGTTGTGTTGATAAAGGACTCGTTTTACTGTGGATATAGATACTTTGGCACCTGTTTCCTCCAGCATCTTCACAAGGTCCTTTGCTGTTGTTCTGGGATTGATTTGCACTTTTCGCACCAAAGTACGTTCATCTCTAGGAGACAGAATGCGTCTCCTTCCTGAGCAGTATGATGGCTGCGTGGTCCCATGGTGTTCATACTTGCATACTATTGTTTGTACAGATGAACGTGGTACCTTCAGCCATTTGGAAATTGCTCCCAAGGATGAACCAGATTTGTGGAGGTCTACAATTTTTTTCTGAGGTCTTGGCTGATTTCTTTTGATTTTCCCATGATGTCAAGCAAAGAGGCACTGAGTTTGAAGGTAGGCCTTGAAATACATCCACAGGTACACCTCCAAAAGCCTCAAATGAGGTCAATTAGCCTATCAGAAGCTTCTCTCTCTCTCTCTCTTTTTCACTCTCTCTGTAGCTCTCTCTGTCTCTCTTTCACTCTCTCTCTGTCTCTCTCTGTGTGGCTCTCTCTGTGTGGCTCTCCCTGTAGCTCTCTCCCTGTAGCTCTCTCTCTGTAGCTCTCTCTCTGTAGCTCTCTCTCTCTGTCTCTCTCTGTAGCTCTCTCTGTCGCTCTTTCTCTCTCTTTGTCTCTCTCTGTCTCTCTCGGTAGCTTTCGCTCTGTCTGTCTCTCTCTCTCTCCCCAATTCAAGGGCTTTATTGGCATGGGAAACATATGTTAACATTGCCAAAGGAAGTGAAATAGATAATAAACATAAGCGAAATAAACTCTCTCTCTTTGTCTCTCTCGCTCTCTGTCTCTCTTTCACTCTCTCTGTAGCTTTCGCTCTGTCTCTCTCTCTCTGTTGCTTTCGCTCTGTCTCTACCCCTCTCTTCACACTGTACTCCTAATTCTGGAGTCTGGTCTGTATGGGGAGTTTGGTATAACTGTTCTGGCTGTGACTGTGTGACTGCTCGAACATTAGCTAACCCCTTCACTGTGACTGGGCCTGGGTCAAACCCTCTCTGGGAACACAGGTGTTGTTCTGTTGTTGTAACAATCAATTAGGAGCCATGATCTGTAAACTTCCTAAGATGTGACCCTTTCACCCTGGTGCTTGGCCTTGTGCCAGCTGGTGATAAGCTGACAAGCTGACAAGCCTCGGAGTCGTCAGACAAAGAGAAAGTTGCTCAGGCAAATCAGTGTTCTCCTCTCGCTGTTGCTCTTTCACTTGCTCTCTCTCTCTCACCCCCTCTCTCTCTCTCACCCTCCCTCCCTCTCACACACACAGACACACACACACAATCCAGGTGAGGGCTATGAGAGCATCCTCTTGGTTGTGTGTGTGTGCGTCTGTGCATGTATGTGAGAGAGAGAACAGAACAATGAGCATCACTCAGACAATGCAGCTACTTTCTCTTCCTGGTGTGTTCTGACAGAGAATTATCATGCTGACTGTTCTGTGCTGACTGACTGCTCCATGCTGACTGCTCCATGCTGGCTGACTGCTTCATGCTGGCTGACTGCTCCATGCTGACTGCTCCGTGCTGACTGACTGCTCCGTGCTGACTGCTCCATGCTGACTGACTGCTGACTGCTTCATGCTGGCTGACTGCTCCGTGCTGGCTGACTGCTCCGTGCTGACTTACTGCTCCGTGCTGACTTACTGCTCCGTGTTGACTGCTCTGTGCTGACTGACTGCTCCGTGCTGACTGACTGCTGACTGCTTCATGCTGGCTGACTGCTTCATGCTGGCTGACTGCTTCATGCTGGCTGACTGCTTCATGCTGGCTGACTGCTCCGTGCTGGCTGACTGCTCCATGCTGACTGACTGCTCCGTGTTGACTGCTCTGTACTGACTGACTGCTCTGTGCTGACTGACTGCTCCGTGCTGACTGCTCCGTGCTGACTGACTGCTCCGTGCTGACTGACTGCTCCGTGCTGACTGACTGCTCTGTGCTGACTGACTGCTCCGTGCTGACTGACTGCTCCGTGCTGACTGACTGCTCCGTGCTGACTGCTCCGTGCTGACTGCTCCGTGCTGACTGACTGCTCCGTGCTGACTGACTGCTCCGTGCTGACTGACTGCTGACTGCTTCATGCTGGCTGACTGCTCCGTGCTGGCTGACTGCTTCATGCTGACTTACTGCTCCATGTTGACTGCTCTGTGCTGACTGACTGCTCCGTGCTGACTGACTGCTGACTGCTTCATGCTGGCCGCATGCTTCATGCTGGCTGACTGCTTCATGCTGGCTGACTGCTCCGTGCTGGCTGACTGCTCCATGCTGACTGACTGCTCCGTGTTGACTGCTCTGTGCTGACTGACTGCTCCGTGCTGACTGACTGCTCCGTGCTGACTGACTGCTCTGTGTTGACTGACTGCTCCGTGTTGACTGCTCCGTGCTGACTAACTGCTCCGTGCTGACTGACTGCTCCGTGCTGACCAACTGCTCCCTGCTGACTGACTGCTCTGTGCTGGCTGCTCCATGCTGACTGACTGCTCCGTGCTGACTGACTGCTCCGTGCTGACTGGCTGCTCCGTGCTGACTGGCTGCTCCGTGCTGACTGGCTGCTCCGTGCTGACTGGCTGCTCCGTGCTGACTGACTGCTCCGTGCTGACTGACTGCTCTGTGCTGACTGACTGCTCTGTGCTGACTGACTGCTCTGTGCTGACTGACTGCTCTGTGCTGACTGACTGCTCCGTGCTGACTGGCTGCTCCGTGCTGACTGACTGCTCCATGCTGGCTGACTGCTTCATGCTGGCTGACTGCTCCGTGCTGACTGCTCCGTGCTGACTGACTGCTCCGTGCTGACTGACTGCTCCATGCTGCTCTGTGTTACAACAGCTCCTAGAAGAAATGAGATCCTCATTCTACCGTCACTCCCCTGTTCTGTTCTATTGCCGTTGACTGTGATGTCACAACACATGATGTTATGTCAGCCCTCATTCTCTCAGTCACACCATCACAATGCATGATTGTTCTTATGGGAGAACTGGCCCCAATACTGTTCTGCTTTTACAACTGCTTGTGTTACTGTGGTGCTTCCAAACAGAATTCCATCATGAGGACAGGGTGTGAGTTTATCAGGAGCTGGTCGATCAACCTCAATGATACTGGAATCTAGAATCGTCTAACGTCAACTACACACGTCTGGTGTCATATCGGGAGGGTAAAAGTCACCAAGCCGAATCCTATCATATCACTGTGAAACAGAGAGGTCTTTATCCACGGTTTGGTGTAATCTGGTGTCCTTACATGCAACTAAACTAGTAACTTGAGTCAGGATTCCTTTCAATACAATTCAATCAATTATTTATTTACGTTGTAGTCCTACATTGTTTAGATGTTTACCGGAGAGCCAAGTCCAGGTCCAAGAGGCTTCTAAACAGCTTCTACCGTCAAGCCATAAGACTCCTGAACAGCCAATCAAATGGCTACCCAGACTATTTGCATTGACCCCCCCACCCCCTCCCCCAACTGTTACTCTGCTGCTATTCTCTGTTTATCATCTATGCATAGTCACTTTAACTATACATTCATGTACATATTACCTCAATGACCTCGACTAACCAGTGACCCCACTCTTTAATTATTTGTTATTTTTGTATTATCTTTTCATTTGTATTTTTGTATTATTTATTTATGTTTTACTTCAGTTTATTTTAGTGAATATTTTCTTATCACATATTTTTCTTGAATCTGCATTGTTGGTTAAGGGCTTGTCAGTCAGCATGTCACTGTAAGGTCTACTACACCTGTTGTATTCAGCATTTCACTGTAAGGTCTACTACACCTGTTGTATTCAGCATTTCACTGTAAGGTCTACTACACCTGTTGTATTCAGCATTTCACTGTAAGGTCTACTACACCTGTTGTATTCAGCATTTCACTGTAAGGTCTACTACACCTGTTGTATTCAGCATTTCACTGTATGTCTACTACACCTGTTGTATTCAGCATTTCACTGTAAGGTCTACTACACCTGTTGTATTCAGCATTTCACTGTAAGGTCTACTACACCTGTTGTATTCAGCATTTCACTGTAAGGTCTACTACACCTGTTGTATTCAGCATTTCACTGTAAGGTCTACTACACCTGTTGTATTCAGCATTTCACTGTAAGGTCTACTACACCTGTTGTATTCAGCATTTCACTGTGAGGTCTACTACACCTGTTGTATTCAGCATTTCACTGTAAGGTCTACTACACCTGTTGTATTCAGCATTTCACTGTAAGGTCTACTACACCTGTTGTATTCAGCATTTCACTGTAAGGTCTACTACACCTGTTGTATTCAGCATTTCACTGTAAGGTCTACTACACCTGTTGTATTCAGCATTTCACTGTAAGGTCTACTACACCTGTTGTATTCAGCATTTCACTGTAAGGTCTACTACACCTGTTGTATTCAGCATTTCACTGTAAGGTCTACTACACCTGTTGTATTCAACATTTCACTGTAAGGTCTACCTACACCTGTTGTATTCAGCATTTCACTGTAAGGTCTACTACACCTGTTGTATTCAGCATTTCACTGTAAGGTCTACACCTGTTGTATTCAGCATTTCACTGTAAGGTCTACTACACCTGTTGTATTCAGCATTTCACTGTAAGGTCTACTACACCAGTTGTATTCAGCATTTCACTGTAAGGTCTACTACACCTGTTGTATTCAGCATTTCACTGTAAGGTCTACTACACCTGTTGTATTCAGCATTTCACTGTAAGGTCTACTACACCTGTTGTATTCAGCATTTCACTGTAAGGTCTACTACACCTGTTGTATTCAGCATTTCACTGTAAGGTCTACTACACCTGTTGTATTCAGCATTTCACTGTAAGGTCTACTACACCTGTTGTATTCAGCATTTCACTGTAAGGTCTACTACACCTGTTGTATTCAGCATTTCACTGTAAGGTCTACCTACACCTGTTGTATTCAGCATTTCCCTGTAAGGTCTACTACACCTGTTGTATTCAGCATTTCACTGTAAGGTCTACTACACCTGTTGTATTCAGCATTTCACTGTAAGGTCTACTACACCTGTTGTATTCAGCATTTCACTGTAAGGTCTACTACACCTGTTGTATTCAGCATTTCACTGTAAGGTCTACCTACACCTGTTGTATTCAGCATTTCACTGTATGGTCTACCGATATCTGTTGTATTCAGCATTTCACTGTAAGGTCTACTACACCTGTTGTATTCAGCATTTCACTGTAAGGTCTACTACACCTGTTGTATTCAGCATTTCCCTGTAAGGTCTACCTACACCTGTTGTATTCAGCATTTCACTGTAAGGTCTACTACACCTGTTGTATTCAGCATTTCACTGTAAGGTCTACTACACCTGTTGTAATTCAGCATTTCACTGTAAGGTCTACTACACCTGTTGTATTCAGCATTTCACTGTAAGGTCTACTACACCTGTTGTATTCAGCATTTCACTGTAAGGTCTACTACACCTGTTGTATTCAGCATTTCCCTGTAAGGTCTACCGATATCTGTTGTATTCAGCATTTCACTGTAAGGTCTACTACACCTGTTGTATTCAGCACATGTGACAAATAACATTTGGATTTAATTATTGAACACTGTTATGCCTATAGGGTCACAGCTAGGTAATGACCTTTTAGTTACAGTGTAACTCCTCTGGTATGGCATAAAGGCCAATTAATGCAAAGTGTTTCATAAGCTACCCAATCAGCAATGAACACACACCATGCTTTAGGACTACACTGTATAGCATGAAGGCCAATGAACACACCCATGCTTTAGGACTACACTGTATAGCATGAAGGCCAATGAACACACACCATGCTTTAGGACTACACTGTATAGCATGAAGGCCAATGAACACACACCATGCTTTAGGACTACACTGTATAGCATGAAGGCCAATGAACACACACCATGCTTTAGGACTACACTGTATAGCATGAAGGCCAATGAACACACACCATGCTTACACTGTATAGCATGAAGGCCAATAACACACACCATGCTTTAGGACTACACTGTATAGCATGAAGGCCAATGAACACACCATGCTTTACCATGCTTTAGGACTACACTGTATAGCATGAAGGCCAATGAACACACACCATGCTTTAGGACTACACTGTATAGCATGAAGGCCAATGAACACACACCATGCTTTAGGACTACACTGTATAGCCAATGAACACCAATGCTTTAGGACTACACACATGAAGGCCATGCTTTTTAGGACTACACTGTATAGCATGAAGGCCAATGAACACACACCATGCTTTAGGACTACACTGTATAGCATGAAGGCCAATGAACACACACCATGCTTTAGGACTACACTGTATAGCATGAAGGCCAATGAACACACACCATGCTTTAGGACTACACTGTATAGCATAAAGGCCAATGAACACACACCATGCTTTAGGACTACACTGTATAGCATGAAGGCCAATGAACACACACCATGCTTTAGGACTACACTGTATAGCATGAAGGCCAATGAACACACACCATGCTTTAGGACTACACTGTATAGCATGAAGGCCAATGAACACACACCATGCTTTAGGACTACACTGTATAGCATGAAGGCCAATGAACACACACCATGCTTTAGGACTACACTGTATAGCATGAAGGCCAATGAACACACACCATGCTTTAGGACTACACTGTATAGCATGAAGGCCAATGAACACACACCATGCTTTAGGACTACACTGTATAGCATGAAGGCCAATGAACACACACCATGCTTTAGGACTACACTGTATAGCATGAAGGCCAATGAACACACACCATGCTTTAGGACTACACTGTATAGCATGAAGGCCAATGAACACACACCATGCTTTAGGACTACACTGTATAGCATGAAGGCCAATGAACACACACCATGCTTTAGGACTACACTGTATAGCATGAAGGCCAATGAACACACACCATGCTTTAGGACTACACTGTATAGCATGAAGGCCAATGAACACACACCATGCTTTAGGACTACACTGTATAGCATGAAGGCCAATGAACACACACCATGCTTTAGGACTACACTGTATAGCATGAAGGCCAATGAACACACACCATGCTTTAGGACTACACTGTATAGCATGAAGGCCAATGAACACACACCATGCTTTAGGACTACACTGTATAGCATGAAGGCCAATGAACACACACCATGCTTTAGGACTACACTGTATAGCATGAAGGCCAATGAACACACACCATGCTTTAGGACTACACTGTATAGCATGAAGGCCAATGAACACACACCATGCTTTAGGACTACACTGTATAGCATGAAGGCCAATGAACACACACCATGCTTTAGGACTACACTGTATAGCATGAAGGCCAATGAACACACACCATGCTTTAGGACTACACTGTATAGCATGAAGGCCAATGAACACACACCATGCTTTAGGACTACACTGTATAGCATGAAGGCCAATGAACACACACCATGCTAGGACTACACTGTATAGCATGAAGGCCAATGAACACACACCATGCTTTAGGACTACACTGTATAGCATGAAGGCCAATGAACACACACCATGCTTTAGGACTACACTGTATAGCATGAAGGCCAATGAACACACACCATGCTTTAGGACTACACTGTATAGCATGAAGGCCAATGAACACACACCATGCTTTAGGACTACACTGTATAGCATGAAGGCCAATGAACACACACCATGCTTTAGGACTACACTGTATAGCATGAAGGCCAATGAACACACACCATGCTTTAGGACTACACTGTATAGCATGAAGGCCAATGAACACACACCATGCTTTAGGACTACACTGTATAGCATGAAGGCCAATGAACACACACCATGCTTTAGGACTACACTGTATAGCATAAAGGCCAATGAACACACACCATGCTTTAGGACTACACTGTATAGCATGAAGGCCAATGAACACACACCATGCTTTAGGACTACACTGTATAGCATGAAGGCCAATGAACACACACCATGCTTTAGGACTACACTGTATAGCATGAAGGCCAATGAACACACACCATGCTTTAGGACTACACTGTATAGCATGAAGGCCAATGAACACACACCATGCTTTAGGACTACACTGTATAGCATGAAGGCCAATGAACTTGCTTTAGGACTACACTGTATAGCATGAAGGCCAATGAACACACACCATGCTTTAGGACTACACTGTATAGCATGAAGGCCAATGAACACACACCATGCTTTAGGACTACACGGTATAATGAGTTGTCCTTTACATCAACTCCTCTACATCCAGCAGGTGCGGGTCCATCGGATCTCGTGGGGACTAATAACATAGACACACACGTGGACCATGAGGTTTGAACGAGATGAGTTACCTGACTGATGTTACACGTAGGTGACATTAGCTCAGATATTCTACGTTTTACAAGGTGATTACCAGAGAGAAACACCAAAAACACCTACAAAGACCGTCTGAAGCTACACTCCGCCATGCCTGAGGTTTCCAAACGGTTATAGATGTACTCACGGGTTTAATAATACTGTAGCCCAATACAACGGGACAATGATTTACTGGGATAAAGACACGATTTAAAAAGGGATGAAAGACAATCTCACTGAGACTACACTGGGATGTCTCTCTATCTAAACCATTTTTCTGCTATTGTACGATTTTATGTCGCTAAATCCAGCCAGTCTGGATAAATGTTAAATGATAGTCTAAACAATGGAATTCGCCGAATACAGCGTTTCTCTGTTGGATGGTTATTACTGAAATATCAGTAACTACATTTTGCCACACAGTAAAATCCCGCATCATTACAAGCCCGTGGGTTTCCCTGGATCACAATAAGACACAGCGGGTTGCCTTTACTAGCGGTTAGTAGCTACGGTAACAAACCGGTGTTCACATGTCTTACCCAGCAGTTCTTTGGGGACCTCTGATACTTCCTCGCTCATTTTTGCAGTCTTGGCTCGACGATTATATCCAACGGAAAACACAAAAATACTGTGTGTCAATAATTCAAATAATAAAATAACGGGTGGATACAACAGTCAGAGAGTCCTGCTCGCGAAGTGTCAGGTGCCGCTCCGAACGCCCGGTTACATGTTTCCCTCCCCTCGCGTTTTCGGTAAGATGTATCCACATTTGCCTAGGCGCATATCCCTCCGTTTCCTGTCCGCTTCTAAAACTCAGGATAGGAAAATCGTACATTTAAAAATAACAGATTTCCTCAGAGAATCCGCTGATTAACGGCTAGTAGATGACACCATCAGGGCTCACCTCGCGAGAATGAACCGCCACCGGAAGAATCACACACCCTCACACAGAGCCCTCGTAGTACGTTACAGACCGTGATGCGCCAGCCCCTCCTCTCCTGCGACGCCCGGGCCGTCGTGGCTGGCTGGCTGTAGACGGGTCAAGGAGCGCAGCAGCAGCGAGGAGAAGGGACATCTGCTGGCGCTGTGTGAAGCTACATGCTGTACTGTGTATTAATGCTGTATTATAAGGTTGAAGTGCCTTGCTCAAGGGCACATTGACAGATTTTTGTCCACATATTTGGCTCGGGGATTCGAACCAGTGACCTTTCAGTTCCTGGCCCAACACTCTTAAGCACAAGGCTACCTGCTTTACATTACCTGCTATAGG
Source organism: Oncorhynchus tshawytscha (assembly GCF_018296145.1). Taxonomy (NCBI): domain Eukaryota; kingdom Metazoa; phylum Chordata; class Actinopteri; order Salmoniformes; family Salmonidae; genus Oncorhynchus; species Oncorhynchus tshawytscha. The sequence continues at coordinate 87,849 of NW_024609367.1, read as the reverse complement.
AATAAAGGGGTAAAAAGTGGAGTGGAAGGTTGGCCTAGAGATGATGATGATGAGGAAGAGGAGGAGGAGGAATTTGATGATTGTGAAGATGATGGAGATGAATGTGATGAAGTTGATGGGGAGGAAAAAATAATGATGATGTTGATGGGGGAGGTAATGTTGATGTTGATGGGGAAGGTAATGTTGATGGGGAAGGTAATGTTGATGGGGAGGTAATGTCGATTTTGATGGGGAGGTAATGTCGATGTTGATGGGGAAGGTAATGTTGATGTTGATGGGGAAGGTAATGTTGATGTTGATGGGGAAGGTAATGTCGATGTTGATGGGGAAGGTAATGTTGATGTTGATGGGAAGGTAATGTTGATGGGGAAGGTAATGTTGATGTTGATGGGGAAGGTAATGTTGATGGGGAGGGTAATGTTGATGGGGAAGGTCATGTTGATGTTGATGGGGAAGGTAATGTTGATGTTGATGAGGAAGGTAATGTTGATGTTGATGGGGAAGGTAATGTTGATGGGGAAGGTCATGTTGATGTTGATGGGGAAGGTAATGTTGATGGGGAAGGTCATGTTGATGATGATGGGAAAGGTAATGTTGATGGGGAAGGTAATGTTGATGTTGATGGGGAGGGTAATGTCGATGTTGATGGGGAAGGCAATGTTGGTGTTGATGGGGAGGGTGATGTTGATGGGGAAGGTAATGTTGATGTTGATGGGGAAGGTAATGTTGATGTTTGTGGGGAAGGTAATGTTGATGGGGAAGGCAATGTTGATGTTGATGGGGAAGGTAATGTTGATGTTGATGGGGAAGGTAATGTTGATGGGGAAGGTCATGTTGGTGTTGATGGGGAAGGTCATGTTGATGATGATGGGGAAGGTAATGTTGATGGGGCAGGTGATGTTGATGTTGATGGGGAATGGTAATGTCGATGTTGATGGGAAAGGTAATGTTGGTGTTGATGGGGAAGGTAATGTTGATGTTGATGGGGAAGGTAATGTTGATGTTGATGGGGAAGGTAATGTTGATGTTTGTGGGGAAGGTAATGTTGATGGGGAAGTAAATGTTGATGTTGATGGGGAAGGTAATGTCAATGTTGATGGGGAAGGTAATGTTGACGGGGAAGGTAATGTTGATGTTAATGGGAAAGGTAATGTTGATGATGGTGGGGAAGGTAATGTTGATGGGGAAGGTAATGTTGATGGGGAAGGTAATGTTGATGGGGAAGGTAATGTTGGTGGGGAAGGTAATGTTGATGATGGTGGGGAAGGTAATGTTGATGACGATGGTAATGAAGAGGAGGATATTGAGGAAGAAACGGAGGAGGAGGATCATGAAGAGAATGATTATGAAGCTGATTGGGATGAGGAAGAGGAGGAGGAAGATGATTGTGGTGGAGGAGGTCCGAGGAAGAGGAGGAGGAAGATGATTGTGGTGGTGGAGGAGGAGGGGAGGAAGAGGATGGTGGTGGTGGATGAGGAGGGAGGAAGAGGAAGAGGATTGTGATGGAGAGGGGGAGGAAGAGGATGGTGGTGGTGGAGGAGGGGGAGGAAGAGGATTGTGATGGAGGAGGAGAGGGGGAGGAGGAGGAAGAGGATGGTGGTGGTGGAGGAGGGGGAGGAAGAGGAGGAGGAAGAAGATGGGGTGGTGGAGGAGGAAGAGGATGGTGGTGGTGGAGATGGGGGGAGGAAGATGAGGAGGAAGAGGATGATGGTGGTTGATGAGGAAGAGGAGGAGGATGGGGTGGTGGAGGAGGTGGAAGAGGATGGTGGTGTTGGATGAGGAGGAGGAAGATTTTGGTGGAGGAGGAGGAATACGATGTTGGTGGTGGAGGAGGAAGAGGATAGTGGTGGTGGAGATGGGGGAGGAGGGGATGAGGAGGCAGAGGTGATATTGAGGATCAATGTTTTATGTTTCTACTCAGATTAATCAGTCCTGAGCCATTGAAACCTCACATAAAGTGTCGAGGCAGTTTGCACAGAGACCATGAACACATACTTCGACTACTGACAGTCTGGGCTGCTTTTCTCCATTAGGACTTTGTGATCAAATCAAATCAAATCGATTTATATAGCCCTTCGTACATCAGCTGATATCTCAAAGTGCTATACAGAAACCCAGCCTAAAACCCCAAACAGCAAGCAATGCAGGTGTAGAAGCACGTTGGCTAGGAAAAACTCCCTAGAAAAGCCAAAACCTAGGAAGAAACCTCGAGAGGAACCAGGCTATGTGGGTGGCCAGTCCTCTTCTGGCTGTGCCAGGTGGAGATTATAACAGAACATGGCCAAGATGTTCAAATGTTCATAAATGACCAGCATGGTCCAATAATAATAAGGCAGAACAGTTGAAACTGGAGCAGCAGCACGGCCAGGTGGACTGGGGACAGCAAGGAGTCATCATGTCAGGCAGTCCTGAGGCATGGTCCTAGGGCTCAGGTCCTCGAGAGAGAAAAGAAAGAGAGAAATAGAGAATTAGAGAGCACACTTAAATTCACACAGGACACCGAATAGGACAGGAGAAGTACTCCAGATATAACAAACTACTGCAGCATAAATACTGGAGGCTGAGACAGGAGGGGTCAGGAGACACTGTGGCCCCATCCGAGGACACCCCCGGACAGGGCCAAACAGGAAGGATATAACCCCACCCACTTTGCCAAAGCACAGCCCACCCACACCACTAAATGGATATCATAAACCACCAACTGACCATCCTGAGACGAGGCTGAGTATAGCCCACAAAGATCTCCGCCACGGCACAACCCAAGAGGGGGGCGCCAACCCAGACAGGATGATCACATCAGTGACTCAACCCACTCAGGTGACGCAACCCTCCCAGGGACGCAGTGATGC
>NW_024609367.1:0-72500 GCF_018296145.1 Oncorhynchus tshawytscha | reverse complement strand
AAGACAATGACAGTGTGAAGGGAGAACCACTGTGTGTGGTATTAGATAAGAAGACAACGACAGTGTGAAGGGAGAACCACTGTGTGAGGTATTAGATGACAGTGTGAAGGGAGAACCACTGTGTGAGGTATTAGATAAGAAGACAATGACAGTATGAAGGTAGAACCACTGTGTGTGGTATTAGATAAGAAGACAATGACAGTGTGAAGGGAGAACCACTGTGTGAGGTATTAGATGACAGTGTGAAGGGAGAACCACTGTGTGAGGTATTAGATAAGACAACGACAGTATGAAGGGAGAACCACTGTGTGAGGTATTAGATGACAGTGTGAAGGGAGAACCACTGTGTGAGGTATTAGATAAGACAATGACAGTATGAAGGTAGAACCACTGTGTGAGGTATTAGATAAGAAGACAATGACAGTATGAAGGGATAACCACTGTGTGAGGTATTAGATAAGAAGACAACGACAGTGTGAAGGAGAACCACTGTGTGAGGTATTAGATGACAGTGTGAAGGAGAACCACTGTGTGAGGTATTAGATAAGAAGACAATGACAGTGTGAAGGAGAACCACTGTGTGAGGTATTAGATGACAGTGTGAAGGGAGAACCACTGTGTGAGGTATTAGATAAGAAGACAATGACAGTATGAAGGGAGAACCACTGTGTGAGGTATTAGATAAGAAGACAATGACAGTATGAAGGGATAACCACTGTGTGAGGTATTAGATAAGAAGACAATGACAGTGTGAAGGAGAACCACTGTGTGAGGTATTAGATAAGGAGACAATGACAGTGTGAAGGAGAACCACTGTGTGAGGTATTAGATAAGAAGACAATGACAGTATGAAGGTAGAACCACTGTGTGTGGTATTAGATAAGAAGACAATGACAGTGTGAAGGGAGAACCACTGTGTGAGGTATTAGATGACAGTGTGAAGGGAGAACCACTGTGTGAGGTATTAGATAACACAATGACAGTGTGAAGGGAGAACCACTGTGTGAGGTATTAGATAAGAAGACAATGACAGTGTGAAGGTAGAACCACTGTGTGTGGTATTAGATAAGAAGACAATGACAGTGTGAATGGAGAACCACTGTGTGAGGTATTAGATAAGAAGACAATGACAGTGTGAAGGAGAACCACTGTGTGAGGTATTAGATGACAGTGTGAAGGGAGAACCACTGTGTGAGGTATTAGATAAGACAATGACAGTATGAAGGTAGAACCACTGTGTGAGGTATTAGATAAGAAGACAATGACAGTATGAAGGGATAACCACTGTGTGAGGTATTAGATAAGAAGACAACGACAGTGTGAAGGGAGAACCACTGTGTGAGGTATTAGATGACAGTGTGAAGGAGAACCACTGTGTGAGGTATTAGATAAGAAGACAATGACAGTGTGAAGGGAGAACCACTGTGTGAGGTATTAGATGACAGTGTGAAGGGAGAACCACTGTGTGAGGTATTAGATAAGAAGACAATGACAGTATGAAGGTAGAACCACTGTGTGTGGTATTAGATAAGAAGACAATGACAGTGTGAAGGGAGAACCACTGTGTGAGGTATTAGATGACAGTGTGAAGGAGAACCACTGTGTGAGGTATTAGATAACACAATGACAGTGTGAAGGAGAACCACTGTGTGAGGTATTAGATAAGAAGACAATGACAGTGTGAAGGTAGAACCACTGTGTGTGGTATTAGATAAGAAGACAATGACAGTGTGAAGGGAGAACCACTGTGTGAGGTATTAGATGACAGTGTGAAGGGAGAACCACTGTGTGAGGTATTAGATAAGAAGACAATGACAGTGTGAAGGGAGAACCACTGTGTGAGGTATTAGATGACAGTGTGAAGGGAGAACCACTGTGTGAGGTATTAGATAAGAAGACAATGACAGTGTGAAGGGAGAACCACTGTGTGAGGTATTAGATGACAGTGTGAAGGGAGAACCACTGTGTGAGGTATTAGATAAGACAATGACAGTGTGAAGGGAGAACCACTGTGTGAGGTATTATATAAGTAGACAATGACAGTGTGAAGGGAGAACCACTGTGTGAGGTATTAGATAAGGAGACAATGACAGTGTGAAGGGAGAACCACTGTGTGAGGTATTAGATAAGAAGACAATGACAGTATGAAGGTAGAACCACTGTGTGTGGTATTAGATAAGAAGACAATGACAGTGTGAAGGAGAACCACTGTGTGTGGTATTAGATAAGAAGACAACGACAGTGTGAAGGGAGAACCACTGTGTGAGGTATTAGATAAGAAGACAATGACAGTGTGAAGGTAGAACCACTGTGTGTGGTATTAGATAAGAAGACAATGACAGTGTGAAGGAGAACCACTGTGTGAGGTATTAGATGACAGTGTGAAGGGAGAACCACTGTGTGAGGTATTAGATAAGAAGACAATGACAGTGTGAAGGGAGAACCACTGTGTGAGGTATTAGATGACAGTGTGAAGGGAGAACCACTGTGTGAGGTATTAGATAAGACAATGACAGTATGAAGGTAGAACCACTGTGTGAGGTATTAGATAAGAAGACAATGACAGTATGAAGGGATAACCACTGTGTGAGGTATTAGATAAGAAGACAACGACAGTGTGAAGGAGAACCACTGTGTGAGGTATTAGATGACAGTGTGAAGGGAGAACCACTGTGTGAGGTATTAGATAAGAAGACAATGACAGTGTGAAGGGAGAACCACTGTGTGAGGTATTAGATGACAGTGTGAAGGGAGAACCACTGTGTGAGGTATTAGATAAGAAGACAATGACAGTATGAAGGAGAACCACTGTGTGAGGTATTAGATAAGAAGACAATGACAGTATGAAGGGATAACCACTGTGTGAGGTATTAGATAAGAAGACAATGACAGTGTGAAGGAGAACCACTGTGTGAGGTATTAGATAAGGAGACAATGACAGTGTGAAGGGAGAACCACTGTGTGAGGTATTAGATAAGAAGACAATGACAGTATGAAGGTAGAACCACTGTGTGTGGTATTAGATAAGAAGACAATGACAGTGTGAAGGGAGAACCACTGTGTGAGGTATTAGATGACAGTGTGAAGGGAGAACCACTGTGTGAGGTATTAGATAACACAATGACAGTGTGAAGGGAGAACCACTGTGTGAGGTATTAGATAAGAAGACAATGACAGTGTGAAGGTAGAACCACTGTGTGTGGTATTAGATAAGAAGACAATGACAGTGTGAAGGGAGAACCACTGTGTGAGGTATTAGATAAGAAGACAATGACAGTGTGAAGGGAGAACCACTGTGTGAGGTATTAGATGACAGTGTGAAGGGAGAACCACTGTGTGAGGTATTAGATAAGACAATGACAGTATGAAGGTAGAACCACTGTGTGAGGTATTAGATAAGAAGACAATGACAGTATGAAGGGATAACCACTGTGTGAGGTATTAGATAAGAAGACAACGACAGTGTGAAGGGAGAACCACTGTGTGAGGTATTAGATGACAGTGTGAAGGGAGAACCACTGTGTGAGGTATTAGATAAGAAGACAATGACAGTGTGAAGGGAGAACCACTGTGTGAGGTATTAGATGACAGTGTGAAGGGAGAACCACTGTGTGAGGTATTAGATAAGACAATGACAGTATGAAGGTAGAACCACTGTGTGAGGTATTAGATAAGAAGACAATGACAGTATGAAGGGATAACCACTGTGTGAGGTATTAGATAAGAAGACAATGACAGTGTGAAGGGAGAACCACTGTGTGAGGTATTAGATAAGGAGACAATGACAGTGTGAAGGGAGAACCACTGTGTGAGGTATTAGATAAGAAGACAATGACAGTATGAAGGTAGAACCACTGTGTGTGGTATTAGATAAGAAGACAATGACAGTGTGAAGGAGAACCACTGTGTGAGGTATTAGATAAGAAGACAATGACAGTATGAAGGGATAACCACTGTGTGAGGTATTAGATAAGAAGACAATGACAGTGTGAAGGGAGAACCACTGTGTGAGGTATTAGATAAGGAGACAATGACAGTGTGAAGGGAGAACCACTGTGTGAGGTATTAGATAAGAAGACAATGACAGTATGAAGGTAGAACCACTGTGTGTGGTATTAGATAAGAAGACAATGACAGTGTGAAGGAGAACCACTGTGTGAGGTATTAGATGACAGTGTGAAGGAGAACCACTGTGTGAGGTATTAGATAACACAATGACAGTGTGAAGGGAGAACCACTGTGTGAGGTATTAGATAAGAAGACAATGACAGTGTGAAGGTAGAACCACTGTGTGTGGTATTAGATAAGAAGACAATGACAGTGTGAAGGAGAACCACTGTGTGAGGTATTAGATAAGAAGACAATGACAGTGTGAAGGGAGAACCACTGTGTGAGGTATTAGATGACAGTGTGAAGGGAGAACCACTGTGTGAGGTATTAGATAAGACAATGACAGTATGAAGGTAGAACCACTGTGTGAGGTATTAGATAAGAAGACAATGACAGTATGAAGGGATAACCACTGTGTGAGGTATTAGATAAGAAGACAACGACAGTGTGAAGGGAGAACCACTGTGTGAGGTATTAGATGACAGTGTGAAGGGAGAACCACTGTGTGAGGTATTAGATAAGAAGACAATGACAGTGTGAAGGGAGAACCACTGTGTGAGGTATTAGATGACAGTGTGAAGGGAGAACCACTGTGTGAGGTATTAGATAAGAAGACAATGACAGTATGAAGGAGAACCACTGTGTGAGGTATTAGATAAGAAGACAATGACAGTATGAAGGGATAACCACTGTGTGAGGTATTAGATAAGAAGACAATGACAGTGTGAAGGAGAACCACTGTGTGAGGTATTAGATAAGGAGACAATGACAGTGTGAAGGGAGAACCACTGTGTGAGGTATTAGATAAGAAGACAATGACAGTATGAAGGTAGAACCACTGTGTGTGGTATTAGATAAGAAGACAATGACAGTGTGAAGGGAGAACCACTGTGTGAGGTATTAGATGACAGTGTGAAGGGAGAACCACTGTGTGAGGTATTAGATAACACAATGACAGTGTGAAGGGAGAACCACTGTGTGAGGTATTAGATAAGAAGACAATGACAGTGTGAAGGTAGAACCACTGTGTGTGGTATTAGATAAGAAGACAATGACAGTGTGAAGGGAGAACCACTGTGTGAGGTATTAGATAAGAAGACAATGACAGTGTGAAGGGAGAACCACTGTGTGAGGTATTAGATGACAGTGTGAAGGGAGAACCACTGTGTGAGGTATTAGATAAGACAATGACAGTATGAAGGTAGAACCACTGTGTGAGGTATTAGATAAGAAGACAATGACAGTATGAAGGGATAACCACTGTGTGAGGTATTAGATAAGAAGACAACGACAGTGTGAAGGAGAACCACTGTGTGAGGTATTAGATGACAGTGTGAAGGGAGAACCACTGTGTGAGGTATTAGATAAGAAGACAATGACAGTGTGAAGGGAGAACCACTGTGTGAGGTATTAGATGACAGTGTGAAGGGAGAACCACTGTGTGAGGTATTAGATAAGACAATGACAGTATGAAGGTAGAACCACTGTGTGAGGTATTAGATAAGAAGACAATGACAGTATGAAGGGATAACCACTGTGTGAGGTATTAGATAAGAAGACAATGACAGTGTGAAGGAGAACCACTGTGTGAGGTATTAGATAAGGAGACAATGACAGTGTGAAGGGAGAACCACTGTGTGAGGTATTAGATAAGAAGACAATGACAGTATGAAGGTAGAACCACTGTGTGTGGTATTAGATAAGAAGACAATGACAGTGTGAAGGGAGAACCACTGTGTGAGGTATTAGATAAGAAGACAATGACAGTATGAAGGGATAACCACTGTGTGAGGTATTAGATAAGAAGACAATGACAGTGTGAAGGGAGAACCACTGTGTGAGGTATTAGATAAGGAGACAATGACAGTGTGAAGGGAGAACCACTGTGTGAGGTATTAGATAAGAAGACAATGACAGTATGAAGGTAGAACCACTGTGTGTGGTATTAGATAAGAAGACAATGACAGTGTGAAGGAGAACCACTGTGTGAGGTATTAGATGACAGTGTGAAGGGAGAACCACTGTGTGAGGTATTAGATAACACAATGACAGTGTGAAGGGAGAACCACTGTGTGAGGTATTAGATAAGAAGACAATGACAGTGTGAAGGTAGAACCACTGTGTGTGGTATTAGATAAGAAGACAATGACAGTGTGAAGGGAGAACCACTGTGTGAGGTATTAGATAAGAAGACAATGACAGTGTGAAGGAGAACCACTGTGTGAGGTATTAGATGACAGTGTGAAGGAGAACCACTGTGTGAGGTATTAGATAAGACAATGACAGTATGAAGGTAGAACCACTGTGTGAGGTATTAGATAAGAAGACAATGACAGTATGAAGGGATAACCACTGTGTGAGGTATTAGATAAGAAGACAACGACAGTGTGAAGGGAGAACCACTGTGTGAGGTATTAGATGACAGTGTGAAGGGAGAACCACTGTGTGAGGTATTAGATAAGAAGACAATGACAGTGTGAAGGGAGAACCACTGTGTGAGGTATTAGATGACAGTGTGAAGGGAGAACCACTGTGTGAGGTATTAGATAAGACAATGACAGTATGAAGGTAGAACCACTGTGTGAGGTATTAGATAAGAAGACAATGACAGTATGAAGGGATAACCACTGTGTGAGGTATTAGATAAGAAGACAATGACAGTGTGAAGGGAGAACCACTGTGTGAGGTATTAGATAAGGAGACAATGACAGTGTGAAGGGAGAACCACTGTGTGAGGTATTAGATAAGAAGACAATGACAGTATGAAGGTAGAACCACTGTGTGTGGTATTAGATAAGAAGACAATGACAGTGTGAAGGGAGAACCACTGTGTGAGGTATTAGATGACAGTGTGAAGGAGAACCACTGTGTGAGGTATTAGATAACACAATGACAGTGTGAAGGGAGAACCACTGTGTGAGGTATTAGATAAGAAGACAATGACAGTGTGAAGGTAGAACCACTGTGTGTGGTATTAGATAAGAAGACAATGACAGTGTGAAGGGAGAACCACTGTGTGAGGTATTAGATGACAGTGTGAAGGGAGAACCACTGTGTGAGGTATTAGATAAGAAGACAATGACAGTGTGAAGGAGAACCACTGTGTGAGGTATTAGATGACAGTGTGAAGGGAGAACCACTGTGTGAGGTATTAGATAAGACAATGACAGTATGAAGGTAGAACCACTGTGTGAGGTATTAGATAAGAAGACAATGACAGTATGAAGGGATAACCACTGTGTGAGGTATTAGATAAGAAGACAATGACAGTGTGAAGGAGAACCACTGTGTGAGGTATTATATAAGTAGACAATGACAGTGTGAAGGGAGAACCACTGTGTGAGGTATTAGATAAGGAGACAATGACAGTGTGAAGGGAGAACCACTGTGTGAGGTATTAGATAAGAAGACAATGACAGTATGAAGGTAGAACCACTGTGTGTGGTATTAGATAAGAAGACAACGACAGTGTGAAGGGAGAACCACTGTGTGAGGTATTAGATAAGAAGACAATGACAGTGTGAAGGGATAACCACTGTGTGAGGTATTAGATGACAGTGTGAAGGTAGAACCACTGTGTGAGGTATTAGATAAGACAACGACAGTGTGAAGGGAGAACCACTGTGTGAGGTATTAGATAAGAAGACAATGACAGTGTGAAGGTAGAACCACTGTGTGTGGTATTAGATAAGAAGACAACGACAGTGTGAAGGTAGAACCACTGTGTGAGGTATTAGATAAGACAACGACAGTGTGATGGTAGAACCACTGTGTGAGGTATTAGATAAGACAACGACAGTGTGATGGTAGAACCACTGTGTGTGGTATTAGATAAGAAGACAATGACAGTATGAAGGAGAACCACTGTGTGAGGTATTAGATGACAGTGTGAAGGGAGAACCACTGTGTGAGGTATTAGATGACAGTATGAAGGAGAACCACTGTGTGAGGTATTAGATAAGAAGACAATGACAGTGTGAAGGAGAACCACTGTGTGTGGTATTAGATAAGAAGACAATGACAGTATGAAGGTAGAACCACTGTGTGAGGTATTAGATAAGAAGACAATGACAGTGTGAAGGTAGAACCACTGTGTGTGGTATTAGATGACAGTATGAAGGTAGAACCACTGTGTGTGGTATTAGATAAGAAGACAACGACAGTGTGAAGGTAGAACCACTGTGTGAGGTATTAGATAAGACAACGACAGTGTGATGGTAGAACCACTGTGTGAGGTATTAGATAAGACAACGACAGTGTGATGGTAGAACCACTGTGTGTGGTATTAGATAAGAAGACAATGACAGTATGAAGGAGAACCACTGTGTGAGGTATTAGATGACAGTGTGAAGGGAGAACCACTGTGTGTGGTATTAGATAAGAAGACAATGACAGTATGAAGGGAGAACCACTGTGTGAGGTATTAGATGACAGTGTGAAGGGAGAACCACTGTGTGAGGTATTAGATAAGACAATGACAGTATGAAGGTAGAACCACTGTGTGAGGTATTAGATAAGAAGACAATGACAGTATGAAGGGATAACCACTGTGTGAGGTATTAGATAAGAAGACAATGACAGTGTGAAGGGAGAACCACTGTGTGAGGTATTAGATAAGGAGACAATGACAGTGTGAAGGAGAACCACTGTGTGAGGTATTAGATAAGAAGACAATGACAGTATGAAGGTAGAACCACTGTGTGTGGTATTAGATAAGAAGACAATGACAGTGTGAAGGGAGAACCACTGTGTGAGGTATTAGATGACAGTGTGAAGGGAGAACCACTGTGTGAGGTATTAGATAACACAATGACAGTGTGAAGGGAGAACCACTGTGTGAGGTATTAGATAAGAAGACAATGACAGTGTGAAGGTAGAACCACTGTGTGTGGTATTAGATAAGAAGACAATGACAGTGTGAAGGGAGAACCACTGTGTGAGGTATTAGATGACAGTGTGAAGGGAGAACCACTGTGTGAGGTATTAGATAAGAAGACAATGACAGTGTGAAGGGAGAACCACTGTGTGAGGTATTAGATGACAGTGTGAAGGGAGAACCACTGTGTGAGGTATTAGATAAGACAATGACAGTATGAAGGTAGAACCACTGTGTGAGGTATTAGATAAGAAGACAATGACAGTATGAAGGGATAACCACTGTGTGAGGTATTAGATAAGAAGACAATGACAGTGTGAAGGAGAACCACTGTGTGAGGTATTATATAAGTAGACAATGACAGTGTGAAGGGAGAACCACTGTGTGAGGTATTAGATAACAGTATGAAGGAGAACCACTGTGTGAGGTATTAGATAAGAAGACAATGACAGTGTGAAGGGAGAACCACTGTGTGTGGTATTAGATAAGAAGACAATGACAGTATGAAGGTAGAACCACTGTGTGAGGTATTAGATAAGAAGACAATGACAGTGTGAAGGTAGAACCACTGTGTGTGGTATTAGATGACAGTATGAAGGTAGAACCACTGTGTGTGGTATTAGATAAGAAGACAACGACAGTGTGAAGGTAGAACCACTGTGTGAGGTATTAGATAAGACAACGACAGTGTGATGGTAGAACCACTGTGTGAGGTATTAGATAAGACAACGACAGTGTGATGGTAGAACCACTGTGTGTGGTATTAGATAAGAAGACAATGACAGTATGAAGGGAGAACCACTGTGTGAGGTATTAGATGACAGTGTGAAGGGAGAACCACTGTGTGTGGTATTAGATAAGAAGACAATGACAGTATGAAGGAGAACCACTGTGTGAGGTATTAGATGACAGTGTGAAGGGAGAACCACTGTGTGAGGTATTAGATAAGACAATGACAGTATGAAGGTAGAACCACTGTGTGAGGTATTAGATAAGAAGACAATGATAGTATGAAGGGATAACCACTGTGTGAGGTATTAGATAAGAAGACAATGACAGTGTGAAGGGAGAACCACTGTGTGAGGTATTAGATAAGGAGACAATGACAGTGTGAAGGGAGAACCACTGTGTGAGGTATTAGATAAGAAGACAATGACAGTATGAAGGTAGAACCACTGTGTGTGGTATTAGATAAGAAGACAATGACAGTGTGAAGGGAGAACCACTGTGTGAGGTATTAGATGACAGTGTGAAGGGAGAACCACTGTGTGAGGTATTAGATAACACAATGACAGTGTGAAGGGAGAACCACTGTGTGAGGTATTAGATAAGAAGACAATGACAGTGTGAAGGTAGAACCACTGTGTGTGGTATTAGATAAGAAGACAATGACAGTGTGAAGGGAGAACCACTGTGTGAGGTATTAGATGACAGTGTGAAGGGAGAACCACTGTGTGAGGTATTAGATAAGAAGACAATGACAGTGTGAAGGGAGAACCACTGTGTGAGGTATTAGATGACAGTGTGAAGGAGAACCACTGTGTGAGGTATTAGATAAGACAATGACAGTATGAAGGTAGAACCACTGTGTGAGGTATTAGATAAGAAGACAATGACAGTATGAAGGGATAACCACTGTGTGAGGTATTAGATAAGAAGACAATGACAGTGTGAAGGGAGAACCACTGTGTGAGGTATTATATAAGTAGACAATGACAGTGTGAAGGGAGAACCACTGTGTGAGGTATTAGATAAGGAGACAATGACAGTGTGAAGGGAGAACCACTGTGTGAGGTATTAGATAAGAAGACAATGACAGTATGAAGGTAGAACCACTGTGTGTGGTATTAGATAAGAAGACAATGACAGTGTGAAGGGAGAACCACTGTGTGTGGTATTAGATAAGAAGACAATGACAGTGTGAAGGGATAACCACTGTGTGAGGTATTAGATGACAGTGTGAAGGTAGAACCACTGTGTGAGGTATTAGATAAGACAACGACAGTGTGAAGGGAGAACCACTGTGTGTGGTATTAGATAAGAAGACAACAACAGTATGAAGGGAGAACCACTGTGTGTGGTATTAGATAAGAAGACAATGACAGTGTGAAGGGAGAACCACTGTGTGAGGTATTAGATAAGAAGACAATGACAGTGTGAAGGGATAACCACTGTGTGAGGTATTAGATGACAGTATGAAGGGAGAACCACTGTGTGAGGTATTAGATAAGAAGACAATGACAGTGTGAAGGGAGAACCACTGTGTGTGGTATTAGATAAGAAGACAATGACAGTGTGAAGGGAGAACCACTGTGTGTGGTATTAGATAAGAAGACAATGACAGTATGAAGGTAGAACCACTGTGTGAGGTATTAGATAAGAAGACAATGACAGTGTGAAGGTAGAACCACTGTGTGTGGTATTAGATGACAGTATGAAGGTAGAACCACTGTGTGTGGTATTAGATAAGAAGACAACGACAGTGTGAAGGTAGAACCACTGTGTGAGGTATTAGATAAGACAACGACAGTGTGATGGTAGAACCACTGTGTGAGGTATTAGATAAGACAACGACAGTGTGATGGTAGAACCACTGTGTGTGGTATTAGATAAGAAGACAATGACAGTATGAAGGGAGAACCACTGTGTGAGGTATTAGATGACAGTGTGAAGGGAGAACCACTGTGTGTGGTATTAGATAAGAAGACAATGACAGTATGAAGGGAGAACCACTGTGTGAGGTATTAGATAAGAAGACAACGACAGTATGAAGGAGAACCACTGTGTGAGGTATTAGATAAGACAACGACAGTGTGATGGTAGAACCACTGTGTGTGGTATTAGATAAGAAGACAATGACAGTATGAAGGGAGAACCACTGTGTGAGGTATTAGATGACAGTGTGAAGGGAGAACCACTGTGTGAGGTATTAGATAAGACAATGACAGTATGAAGGTAGAACCACTGTGTGAGGTATTAGATAAGAAGACAATGACAGTGTGAAGGGAGAACCACTGTGTGTGGTATTAGATAAGAAGACAATGACAGTATGAAGGTAGAACCACTGTGTGAGGTATTAGATAAGAAGACAATGACAGTGTGAAGGGAGAACCACTGTGTGAGGTATTAGATAAGAAGACAATGACAGTATGAAGGTAGAACCACTGTGTGAGGTATTAGATAAGAAGACAATGACAGTATGAAGGGAGAACCACTGTGTGAGGTATTAGATAAGAAGACAATGACAGTGTGAAGGGAGAACCACTGTGTGAGGTATTAGATAAGAAGACAATGACAGTGTGAAGGGAGAACCACTGTGTGAGGTATTAGATAAGAAGACAATGACAGTATGAAGGTAGAACCACTGTGTGTGGTATTAGATAAGAAGACAACGACAGTATGAAGGGAGAACCACTGTGTGAGGTATTAGATAAGACAACGACAGTGTGAAGGGAGAACCACTGTGTGAGGTATTAGATGACAGTGTGAAGGTAGAACCACTGTGTGAGGTATTAGATGACAGTGTGAAGGTAGAACCACTGTGTGAGGTATTAGATAAGAAGACAATGACAGTGTGAAGGGATAACCACTGTGTGAGGTATTAGATAAGACAACGACAGTGTGAAGGGAGAACCACTGTGTGAGGTATTAGATGACAGTGTGAAGGGAGAACCACTGTGTGAGGTATTAGATAAGAAGACAACAACAGTATGAAGGGAGAACCACTGTGTGAGGTATTAGATAAGACAACGACAGTATGAAGGGAGAACCACTGTGTGAGGTATTAGATGACAGTGTGAAGGGAGAACCACTGTGTGAGGTATTAGATAAGACAACGACAGTATGAAGGGAGAACCACTGTGTGAGGTATTAGATGACAGTGTGAAGGGAGAACCACTGTGTGAGGTATTAGATAAGAAGACAACGACAGTATGAAGGGAGAACCACTGTGTGAGGTATTAGATGACAGTATGAAGGGAGAACCACTGTGTGTGGTATTAGATAAGAAGACAACGACAGTGTGAAGGTAGAACCACTGTGTGAGGTATTAGATAAGAAGACAACGACAGTATGAAGGGAGAACCACTGTGTGAGGTATTAGATAAGACAACGACAGTGTGAAGGTAGAACCACTGTGTGTGGTATTAGATAAGAAGACAATGACAGTATGAAGGGAGAACCACTGTGTGAGGTATTAGATGACAGTGTGAAGGGAGAACCACTGTGTGAGGTATTAGATAAGAAGACAACGACAGTGTGAAGGGAGAACCACTGTGTGAGGTATTAGATAAGACAACGACAGTATGAAGGGATAACCACTGTGTGAGGTATTAGATAAGAAGACAATGACAGTGTGAAGGTGGTGTCATGGCTTTAGTAGGAACAAGGACCATCTCGTTCCCTGAGGACTGACAGTAATGTTTCATTATTTGACCAGGACAAAGCAGACACATTGTACAACCATAACTGACCAGTATTTTGGAACAGTGAACACACAGGCATACAGCACAGTGGTTTACAGTAGTATATTCATGATCACTGTAGGCTGTATGGTACTGTATCCAATCTGTGAGTTATTCAGATTGAGAAACCTCTTCTACATCACAGTGAGGCGATGAGGTCACCCCGTTTCTAACCGAGTTACACTCAGAGGCTTCCTGTAACTCCCTCATCTTCCCCTCTAGTCTCTCGGCCATCACACTCTGATGGGTCTTCCTCAGTATTTCAGGGAGTCTCCTCAGGTCTTCCTCTGAGGCATCCCTGATCCAGTCCTTCACCTGGCCCTGCAAGAGGCCTCTCTGGCCGGACTGGGAGAGGCTGCTGGCTGGGTGCTGCTGCTGCTCCTGCTCAAATAAAATCAAATTCAACTTTATTTAAATTGCATTTAAAATTGAGGCACATTTTCAAATAATAAAATGTAGGAGAAATACAACAACAGAAGGCAAATACAAGAGAATAATGAAGTGAAATCATTGATTAAAGGCCAGGTTAAATGTAAACCTCTAACTGTGTGTGTTGGTCATTTGGTATTTAATTAGGATCCCCGTTAGTTGTTGCCAGAGCAGCATTACTCTTCCTGGGTCCCACACGCAACATAAACCAGGACATAATACAGAACATGAATAGACAACAACAGCTTAACAACAGAACTACATCACTGTACAGTGGGGCAAAAAAGTATTTAGTCAGCCACCAATTGTGCAAGTTCTCCCACTTAAAAAGATGAGAGAGGCCTATAATTTTCATCAAAGGTACACTTCAACTATGACAGACAAAATGAGAAAAAAAATACAGAAAATCACATTGTAGGATTTTTAATGAATTTATTTGCAAATTATGGTGGAAAATAAGTATTTGGTCACCTACAAACAAGCAAGATTTCTGGCTCTCACAGACCTGTAACTTCTTCTTTAAGAGGCTCCTCTGTCCTCCACTCGTTACCTGTATTAATGGCACCTGTTTGAACTTGTTATCAGTATAAAAGACACCTGTCCACAAGTATTGAGATAAACTTTTGTTATTGACCAAATACTTATTTTCCACCATAATTTGCAAATAAATTCATTAAAAATCCTACAATGTGGTTTTCTGGATTTTTTTTCTAATTTTGTCTGTCATAGTTGAAGTGTACCTATGATGAAAATTACAGGCCTCTCTCATCTTTTTAAGTGGAAGAACTTGCACAATTGGTGGCTGACTAAATACTTTTTTGCCCCACTGTAAAACAAGAGAAATATAACTAAGGTTCTGTACTGACTCAAAACAGAGGAAAACAAGACAGAGACCTGCTATTCTAGGTCTCCATTTCTCATGTATGTGTTCATATATGACATTACATTCAGTAGCATCGATCAGTGCAGACACACACAATACTTAGGGTCTGTCTCTCTAACCTGGTGCTCCTGCTCCTCTTCAGTGGCCATCAACCTCCAGACCAGCTTCCTCAGCTTCACCACTCTCATCTTGTGATGAGTGAAGAAGTCAGGAAGGAAAGTTCTGAGTAGTTTAAACTCACCTGCCAACGAGGAAAACATTTTGATGTGTCTGTCAGTAACACTAACGTAATACTAATGCATAATACCAATGTAATACAAAAATATACGAATATTACTTTCATTACATTTCATAAAAGTCTGCAATAAATAAAATATAGACCACCAATTCTGTTTCAGTATTTGGGTTTGAAATACACCACAGCTAAAAACAAAAGTCAATATCAAGATCTTGTCGATAATGTGATACCCACCTCCATCTTTCAGTTCTTCACAGGAAAGGGCGCAGAGGTTGTCGTGCCAACACGTACCCCTGAGGACCGTCTTCCGCCCCAGTGACGCGCAATCCGTGTGATTTACGCACAGCGCGCGCGAAGAAGTGCTGTAGGAGAAGGAACCGGGAGGGCATTTTTCACACTCTGTGTCCGTCTCCGTCGTACCTGTGGAGGCATTTGACATTTTTAAACACATGTATATTACTATTTGTCCGTTATAAACCGTTATATACCGTTTTTCGATCTATCTGCAAAATAACGCTATTGCGCAAAGACGGAAATGGTGATATATCTGTCCATTCTGTTTCTTACCTCTCCGTTTCACCCCGTAGCCAGAAGGACACTCCGAGTGTCTGATACAGAAATCGGCGTCCCAGTAATATCCTCCTTTGCACTCACACACCCTGTCATTGAGGACCGAGCACTCCTCCTTGACCACCTGGTGCTCCCCACAGAACGTGCCGCAGTACAGGCACTTGTGCAGGTAGTTCCAGTACTGAGTGTAGTGGCCTGATGGACATGGTGTACACACGGTCTGCGTGGTGGCGGTGCAGTGCGCAGACATGTGATGGCCAGGTGGACAGCGATGACAGGTGAGTAACTGGCGGGTGGAGGAGTCCAGGTGGTGATACGTGGCGGGGTCTGACTTTGAAGAACCTCTTTCGTTGCGCTACAGCTGAGATCAACCGACGCCAGCACTACGAGGATTGTGAACAACTGTAAATATAAGAAAATAATGCACTTTGTTTAGAGCACGTTGTGACAATACATTTGATTGATATAAAGGTTTCAACTGTAGGCTAAGGGGCTACCAATTTATTACACAACATTATTGTAAAATGGACTAATAATTACAAACAGCTTTTTGTCATGGCAACACATTCACATTGTACAATATACCGAAATATGTAACTTTAAAATGTTGCAATATATAAATAATGTGTTAAAAAGGAACATCCTTGTATGTGTCATTATCCCATCATGAGAAGAGTGACTCACCATGTTGATGTTGTCGCTTGTCCAGCTGTAAAAGGACTTGATCATGGATCCTTCTCTCTGCCCTTTATCGTCAACCGGACTAGAAAGAGGAAGGGGAGGAGTCATATCCTCTATTGTGGGCTGATTCAGACCTTATCGCCCTTTATCGTCAACGGTGGACTAGAAAGAGGAAGGGGAGGAGTCAGGAGACATGCCCTCTATTAGATCATATTATAACACCTTCACAACACACCTGGTGTCCCCTATTAGTTATAACACACCTGGTGTCCCCAATTAGTCACAACACGCCTGGTGTCCCCAATTAGTCACAACACGCCTGGTGTCCCCAATTAGTCATAACACGCCTGGTGTCCCCAATTAGTCATAACACACCTGGTGTCCCCAATTAGTCATAACACGCCTGGTGTCCCCTATTAGTCATAACACACCTGGTGTCCCCAGTTAGTCACAACACACCTGGTGTCCCCAGTTGGTCATAACACACCTGGTGTCCCCAGTTAGTCATAACACACCTGGTGTCCCCAGTTAGTCATAACACACCTGGTGTCCCCAGTTAGTCATAACACACCTGGTGTCCCAGTTAGTCATAACACGCCTGGTGTCCCAGTTAGTCATAACACCCTGGTGTCCCCAGTTAGTCATAACACACCTGGTGTCCCCAGTTAGTCATAACACACCTGGTGTCCCAGTTAGTCATAACACACCAGGTGTCCCCAGTTAGTCATAACACACCTGGTGTCCCCAGTTAGTCATAACACACCTGGTGTCCCCAGTTAGTCATAACACACCTGGTGTCCCCAGTTAGTCATAACACACCTGGTGTCCCAGTTAGTCATAACACACCTGGTGTCCCCAGTTAGTCATAACACACCTGGTGTCCCCAGTTAGTCATAACACACCTGGTGTCCCCAGTTAGTCATAACACACCTGGTGTCCCCAGTTAGTCATAACACACCTGGTGTCCCCAGTTAGTCATAACACACCTGGTGTCCCAGTTAGTCATAACACACCTGGTGTCCCCAGTTAGTCATAACACACCTGGTGTCCCCAGTTAGTCATAACACACCTGGTGTCCCAGTTAGTCATAACACACCTGGTGTCCCCAGTTAGTCATAACACACCTGGTGTCCCCAGTTAGTCATAACACACCTGGTGTCCCAGTTAGTCATAACACACCTGGTGTCCCCAGTTAGTCATAACACACCTGGTGTCCCCAGTTAGTCATAACACACCTAGTGTCCCCAGTTAGTCATAACACACCTGGTGTCCCAGTTAGTCATAACACGCCTGGTGTCCCAGTTAAGAGCATCCTGACTGGTTGCATCACTGCCTGGTATGGCACCTGCTCGGCCTCCTACCGCAAGGCAATACAGAGGGTAATGCGTATGGCCCAAGCTTCCCGCCGTCCAGGACCTCTATACCAGGCGGTGTCAGAGGAAGGCCCTAAAAATTGTCAAAGACTCCCCTTGTCATAGACTGTTCTCTCTGCTACTGCACAGCAAGAGATACCGGAGCGCCAAGTCTAGGTCCAAAACGCTTCTTAACAGCTTCTACCCCCAATCCATAAGACTCCTGAACAGCTAATCAAATGGCCATCCAGACTATTTGCATTGCCCCCCCCCCTCTTTTACACTGCTACTACTCTCTATTTATGGTTTATGCATAGTCACTTTAACTGTACCTACATGTACATATTACCTCGACTAACCGGTGCCCCCGCACATTGACTCTGTACCGGTACCCCTGTATATAACCTCCACATTGACTCTGTACCCCCCTGTATATAACCTCCACATTGACTCTGTACCGGTACCCCCTGTATATAACCTCCACATTGACTCTGTACCGGTACCCCCTGTATATAGCCTCCACATTGACTCTGTACCGGTACCCCCTGTATATAGCCTCCACATTGACTCTGTACCGGTACCCCCTGTATATAGCCTCCACATTGACTCTGTACCGGTACCCCTGTATATAGCCTCCACATTGACTCTGTATCCCCCCCCAGTATATAGCCTCCACATTAACTCTGTACTGGTACCCCCTGTATATAGCCTCCACATTGACTCTGTACTGGTACCCCCTGTATATAGCCTCCACATTGACTCTGTACTGGTACCCCCTGTATATAGCCTCCACATTGACTCTGTACTGGTACCCCCTGTATATAGCCTCCACATTGACTCTGTACTGGTACCCCCTGTATATAGCCTCCACATTGACTCTGTACTGGTACCCCCTGTATATAGCCTCCACATTAACTCTGTACTGGTACCCCCTGTATATAGCCTCCACATTGACTCTGTATGTATATAGCCTCCACATTGACTCTGTACTGGTACCCCCTGTATATAGCCTCCCCACATTGACTCTGTACTGGTACCCCCTGTATATAGCCTCCACACATGTTATTTTACTCTGTTTTACTCCTCCACATTAACTCTGTACTGGTACCCCTGTATATAGCCTCCACATTGACTCTGTTAATGGTACCGTAAGGATACCCCCTGTATATAGCCTCCACATAGACTCTGTACTGGTACCCCCTGTATATAGCCTCGCTACTGTTATTTTACTTCTGACTTTTAATTCATTTTAGTTCATATAATTTTTGTAAGGCCTTACAGCTGCTGTATTCAGTGCATGTGACTAATACAATTTGATTTGAGATGTGTTAACCTTGGCAATAGAAGAAGAGGTGGTGATTCACATTAATGCTGATATCATTTGTATCCCACTAGGCCATTATTAAAGATCTTTAATTAACAAGACATAAGGATACTTTAGATCCATCTGCCTGGCTCTCAGTCACACACACACACACACACACACACACATTCTCACTCTTACTTCCCATGACAACCAAACATGTCTATAAAAAGGTCTGTAAAGGTCACCACTACTTCCTAAAGGTAAAATGTGGAAGGGCTGCTGGGTCCTCATGTAGACCACAGCAGAACAGTCTTTAAAGGTCAGCTGACCAGAGTCTAACCTGGTCCCAGATCTAGTTTGTACTGTCTTACCAACTCCTATGGTCGTTGTTGCTGCCAATGACAATAGGACTTGGGATCAGGCTAGACTGGTCAGCTGACCTTTAAAGATATCATAATAACATGTATGACAACATTATGATCCTCTGTAGGAAGTTACCCTGACTACACACTCCTGACAACCAAACAAGGAGCTCTGGTTCCTTTCTGAGGAGCAAGGTGAGATGGCGTGACAACGGCAGTAGGTACAAAGCAACATCAAACCAACAGGGATCAGACTAGTTGTAACCAGATCAGACTAGTTGTAACCAGATCAGACTAGTTCTAACCAGATGAGACTAGTTGTAACCAGATGAGACTAGTTGTACCCAGATCAGACTAGTTGTAACCAGGTCAGACTAGTTGTAACCAGATCAGACTAGTTGTAACCAGATCAGACTAGTTGTACCCAGATCAGACTAGTTGTAACCAGGTCAGACTAGTTCTAACTAGATCAGACTAGTTTTACCCAGATCAGACTAGTTGTAACCAGATCAGACTAGTTGTAACCAGATCAGACTAGTTGTAACCAGATCAGACTAGTTGTAACCAGATCAGACTAGTTGTAACCAGATCAGACTTGTTGTAACCCGATGAGACTAGTATAGTCGTAACTAGTTTGATCTGGTTACAACTAGTCTCATCTGGAGGAGACAATGACAGAGAGACAATGACCCTTCCAGAAGACCCAGTGAATAACCTTCCAGGAGACAGACAGTGAATAACCTTCCAGACAGTGAATAACCTTCCAGGAGACCCCAGGAGACAGAATAACCCAGTGAATAACCAGGAGACAGAATGACCCAGTGAATAACCTTCCAGGAGACAGAATGACCCAGTGAATAACCTTCCAGGAGACAGAATGAATAATAACCTTCCAGGACAGAATGACAGAATGACAGAATGACCAGTGAATAACCTTCCAGGAGAATAACAGAATGACCCAGTGAATAACCTTCCAGGAGACAGAATGACCCAGTGAATAACCTTCCAGGAGACAGAATGACCCAGTGAATAACCTTCC
Source organism: Oncorhynchus tshawytscha (assembly GCF_018296145.1). Classification (NCBI taxonomy): domain Eukaryota; kingdom Metazoa; phylum Chordata; class Actinopteri; order Salmoniformes; family Salmonidae; genus Oncorhynchus; species Oncorhynchus tshawytscha. The sequence continues at coordinate 52,191 of NW_024609367.1, read as the reverse complement.
AGGAGACAGAATGACCCAGTGAATAACCTTCCAGGAGACAGAATGACCCAGTGAATAACCTTCCAGGAGACAGAATGACCCAGTGAATAACCTTCCAGGAGACAGAATGACCCAGTGAATAACCTTCCAGGAGACAGAATGACCCAGTGAATAACCTTCCAGACAGAATGACCCAGTGAATAACCTTCCAGGAGACAGAATGACCCAGTGAATAACCTTCCAGGAGACAGAATGACCCAGTGAATAACCTTCCAGGAGACAGAATGACCCAGTGAATAACCTTCCAGGAGACAGAATGACCCAGTGAATAACCTTCCAGGAGACAGAATGACCCAGTGAATAACCTTCCAGGAGACAGAATGACCCAGTGAATAACCTTCCAGGAGACAGAATGACCCAGTGAATAATAACCTTCCAGGAGACAGAATGACCCAGTGAATAACATTCACATACTAATTTTGCAGTAGAGTAAAGATGAGTCAAGTCATTTCATAGAACAGGACGGACATTTTTATTTTACCTTTATTTAACTAGGCAAGTCAGTTAAGAACAAATTCTTATTTTCAATGACAGCCAGTGGGTTAATTGCCTTGTTCAGGGGCAGAACGACAGATTTGTACCTTGTCAGCTCGGGATTTGAACTTGCAACCTTCCGGTTACTAGTCCAACGCTCTAACCACTAGGCAACCCTGCCGCCCCCTACATATCAGCTGTACACTGAAGCTTCACATAAACACTATATTTCCAAGGAAGGAATACCACATCCTTATTGAGTAAGTGTAATGAGGAAGCTATTTCCTGTTTCTTAATGAATGCCCGTAACAAGACTGAGTCAATAGGAGGAGTGGTGTGTATCAGAATTCCGTCAGACACGTTACTGCAAGGAGAGTAACGACACCAGGGCTCTACATTCACACTAACGTAAGGGGAAATAAAAACAATACAACACTTGTCATTTTAAAAAAAACATACAACAATTTTATCAAATGGATTTTAATCAGATAATTCGACATAATGTTTACAAATGTTAAGGACATGAAAAGGGCTGGTCCAACCAAAAACATCCCAAATAAAGATCCATACCTTTTTTATACAAAAATGATTTACAAAACAAATCCCTTCAGCTACAAACAAACAACATTCAAACCTGCAGCATTCAGAATCCAGTTTTTTTTAATAGAGAAATAAAAATAAGCTTTTACAAACAAATTTGGTAAGAAAAATTACATTTAAAGAAAACAAATTGCACTCCTTTGTACATTCATAAAAGCTGACAATGTTTGAAATGTTTTGACAGTGTCAATAGAGCTTTGGATGTCAGCAGTCCACACAGAACAGCGGGGGGGTGGCACCCTATTCCCTATATAGTGCACTACTTTTGACCAGGGCCAATTGGGTAGTAGTGCACTATATAGGGAATAGGGTTCCATTTGGAACGCACACAGGAGGAAACATTTCATTATGAAATAAATCTCCTCCTTTTAAAACAGTGAAAAAGCAAGACGACCCCTTCCCTATCACCCTCTTCCCTATCACCCTCCCTTCCCTATCACCCTCCCTTCCCTATCACCCTCCCTTCCCTATCCCTTCCCTATCACCCTCCCTTCCCTATCACCCCCCTTCCCTATCACCCCCCCTTCCCTATCACCCTCCCTTCCCTATCACCCTCCCTTCCCTATCACCCCCCCTTCCCTATCACCCTCCCTTCCCTATCACCCCCACCCCTATCACCACCCCCTTCCCTATCACCACCCCTTCCCTATCACCACCCCCTTCCCTATCACCACCCCCTTCCCAATCACCACCCCCTTCCCTATCACCCCTCTACCTCACCTTAAAAACACCAGACTATATACACATTTTAAATAGTTTTCTCTTTTCGCTAAGGTTGGAATCAATTCCATTTTTAATTCAGTCAATTCAGCAAGTGAATTCAAATTCATATTCACAAACAGAAATAAAAATCCTCATGAATTGAATTTCCACTAAATTGACCCCAACCCTGTTTTTTCACACAGTTAGGACTAATCCTAATTTACATTTTAATGGAATTTTCACTTAGTCATGCATTGATATCAATGGGAGACCAAGTGAAAATTTGACGTAAGTGGACGTTAGGATCCACCCCCATCAGACCTGGGTTGCAAATACTTGAAACATGAATTTACAACCTTTATCTGACCCTGATTGAGCTTGTCTGGAGCAATAAACCAATAGAAACATCACAAAACGTCAAACCCCATCCATCTGACACTCCAGGCAGACTCTAACAAATTCTACATTTTTTAAGTATTTGAAACCCAGTTCTGCCCCTCCCCCTCCCCCACCTTAGACCCGCCCCATTTCTCCTATTGGTTGAAGGGTTTGGTGTTGAAGCAGGTCCCGTCCTCGATCATGTTGAGGAACATCTTCTCGTACATCTTGTGTATGGAGGAGGTGGAGATGATCCGGTTGATCTTCTTGATGCTCCTGAGGAGTGGGCGTGGTGCCCCCTGCTGCCGAAGCCTGCTCAGGCTGTGAGCCAGACCCTTTCATTGATGGAATAATAGATTAGCTTTTATTTTGACCATTTAAACAAATACATACACTGACTACATTGTTTTAACGATCAAGGAGAACACAAAGTGATCAAGTCAGTTACTCCGTCTTCTCCATTGCGGTGCTTTCATCAAAGGAAACCCAACACACTTCTAATTGGATAATCTTATCTTGTTGTTGGTACGTAGAAAAGGAAAAATGAGGAATGTCCACAGTCATAATTGGTCTAGATTAAGGCAGGCGTGTTAATGTGCATGGTGGTGGCGGACCAATACCTTATTGATGTCCAGGTCCTTGTTCTGGTTCTTCCAAAGGTGTAGGAGCTGCAGGAGGTACTGCTGGGATCGGCATGAGGAGACCACGGCCCTGATGTCTTCCTCGTGAGCCCGGACCCCTGGAAGACTCTTCATCACCATCATCAGGTCACCCAGGGTCAAGTTCTTCAAACCCGCACACCTGGACACCTTACGCTCACAGTGGTTCACACCTGAGATAACAGGGTAGAGGAGGGAACTCAGGTTAAACTGATACTACTGTAAGACACCTGGACACCTTACGCTCACAGTGGTTCACACCTGAGATAACAGGGTAGAGGAGGAACTCAGGTTAACTCAGACAGCTGGACACCTTAAACTGATACTACTGTAAGACACCTGGACACCTTATGCTCACAGTGGTTCACACCTGAGATAACAGGGTAGAGGAGGGAACTCAGGTTAAACTGATACTACTGTAAGACACCTGGACACCTTACACTCACAGTGGTTCACACCTGAGATAACAGGGTAGAGGAGGGAACTCAGGTTAAACTGATACTACTGTAAGACAGCTGGACACCTTACACTCACAGTGGTTCACACCTGAGATAACAGGGTAGAGGAGGAACTCAGGTTAAACTGATACTACTGTAAGACACCTGGACACCTTATGCTCACAGTGGAGGGAAAGGATCATGGAGAAAGGTTAGTCATGATACTACTCTTAGACAGCTGGATTAGGGCTGCCACAATTATCGTATAACCACTTAACCAACGGTTATGGATGAAGAACATCAGGGAAATTGAAAAACTAATTTGTAGAACAAACAGCTGACTGAAGACGGGGATGGCTGGGAACTCGTGTGGTTGAGTCAGTCTCTGCTATAACATGGACTCTACAGTGTGATGAAACTTTGTTGCTCCAGGCTGAAAGAAGCAAGGTGCTGTAGCAGACAAGTCGTTGGTTGCCTAGGCAACCCCCCTCCCCATTTGTATTGTCTTTGTTGTTGTTGCTATTCCAACGGTTATATTACGGTGACTGCGGTCATTTGGCTGACCAATAACCATCATCTAAAATACCACCCCTAACCTGGACACCCCTAACCTGGACACCCCTAACCTGGACACCCTTAACCTGGACAGCCCTAACCTGGACAGCCCTAACCTGGACACCCTTAACCTGGACAGCCCTAACCTGGACACCCTTAACCTGGACACCCTTAACCTGGACACCCTTAACCTGGACAGCCCTAACCTGGACAGCCCTAACCTGGACACCCTTAACCTGGACACCCTTAACCTGGACACTCTTAACCTGGACACCCCATACCAGCCCCTGGTCACCCTTAACCTGGACACCCCTAACCTGGACACCCTTAACCTGGACACCCCATAACCTGGACACCCCATACCAGCCCTAACCTGGACCCCTAACCTGGACACCCCTAACCTGGACACCCCTGGAACCTGGACAGCCCCTAACCTGGACACCCCTAACCTGGACACCCTTAACCTGGACAGCCCTAACCTGGACACCCCGAACCTGGACACCCCTAACCTGGACACCCTTAACCTGGACAGCCCTAACCTGGACACCCCTAACCTGGACACCCCCTAACCTGGACAGCCCTAACCTGGACACCCTAACCTGGACACCCTAACCTGGACACCCCATACCAGCCCTAACCTGGACACCCCTAACCTGGACACCCCTAACCTGGACACCCCTAACCTGGACACCCCTAACCTGGACAGCCCTAACCTGGACACCCTAACCTGGACACCCTTAACCTGGACACCCCATACCAGCCCTAACCTGGACACCCTAACCTGGACACCCTTAACCTGGACACCCTTAACCTGGACACCCCATACCAGCCCCTGGACACCCTTAACCTGGACACCCTAACCTGGACAGCCCTAACCTGGACACCCCTAACCTGGACACCCTTAACCTGGACACCCTTAACCTGGACACCCCTAACCTGGACACCCTAACCTGGACACCTAACCCCATACCAGCCCTAACCTGGACACCCTTAACCTGGACACCCTTAACCTGGACACCCTTAACCTGGACCAGCCCTAACCTGGACACCCTTGGAACCTGGACACCCCACACCCCTAACCTGGAGCCCTAACCTGGACACCCCTAACCTGGACACCCTTAACCTGGACACCCTAACCTGGAACCTGGACACCCTGGACACCCCTAACCTGGACACCCCTAACCTGGACACCCTTAACCTGGACACCCCTAACCTGGACAGCCTAACCTGGACACCCTAACCTGGACACCTGGACACCCTTAACCTGGACACCCCATACCAGCCCTAACCAGCCCCTAACCTGGACACCCCTAACCTGGACACCCTTAACCTGGACACCCCATAACCTAACCTGGACACCCCCTGGAACCCTTAACCTGGACACCCCCTAACCTGGACACCCCTAACCTGGACACCCCCTAACCTGGACACCCTTAACCTGCCCTAACCTGGACACCCTTAACCTGGACACCCTAACCTGGACAGGACCCCTTAACCTGGACACCCTTAACCTGGACACCCCTAACCTAACCTGGACACCCTAACCTGGACACCCTGGACACCCTTAACCTGGACACCCCTGGACACCCCATACCAGCCCCTAACCTGGACACCCCTAACCTGGACACCCCTAACCTGGACACCCTTAACCTGGACACCCCTAACCTGGACACCCTTAACCTGGAACCCTAACCTGGACAGCCCTAACCTGGACACCCTTAACCTGGACACCCTTAACCTGGACACCCCTAACCTGGACACCCCTAACCTAGGACACCCCTAACCTGGACACCCTAACCTGGACACCCCTAACCTGGACACCCTAACCTGGACACCCTAACCTGGACACCCATAACCTGGACTAACCTGGACACCCTTAACCTGGACACCCCTAACCTAACCTGGACACCCTAACCTGGACACCCCTAACCTGGACACCCTAACCTGGACACCCTAACCTAACCTGGACAGCCCTAACCTGGACACCCTAACCTGGACACCCTTAACCTGGACACCCTTAACCTGGACACCCCTAACCTAACCTGGACACCCTTAACCTGGACACCCCTAACCTGGACACCCTAACCTGGACACCCTTAACCTGGACACCCCTAACCTGGACACCCTAACCTGGACACCCTGGACACCCTAACCTGGACACCCCTAACCTGGACACCCTAACCTGGACACCCTAACCTGGACACCCTAACCTGGACACCCTGGATACCTGGAACCTGGACACCCTAACCTGGACACCCTTAACCTGGAACCTGGACACTTTAACCTGGACACCCCTAACCTGGACAGCCCTAACCTGGACACCCTTAACCTGGACACCCCTAACCTGGACACCCCTAACCTGGACATCCTGAGACAACAGGTTGGACACCCCTAACCTGGACAGCCCTAACCTGGACACCCCTAACCTGGACAGCCCTAACCTGGACACCCCTAACCTGGACACCCTGAGACAACAGGGTGGACACCCCTAACCTGGACAGCCCTAACCTGGACACCTTCCACTCACAGTGGTTCACTGGATAATAGATATGATGAGCCCAGGACATAACAGGACCCTCTCATTGGATAATAGATATGATGAGTCCAGGACATAACAGGACCCTCTCACTGGATAATAGATATGATGAGCCCAGGACATAACAGGACCCTCTCACTAGATAATAGATATGATGAGCCCAGGACATAACAGGACCCTCTCATTGGATAATAGATATGATGAGCCCAGGACATAACAGGACCCTCTCACTAGATAATAGAAATGATGAGCCCAGGACATAACAGGACCCTCTCACTAGATAATAGATATGATGAGCCCAGGACATAACAGGACCCTCTCACTAGATAATAGATATGATGAGCCCAGGACATAACAGGACCCTCTCACTAGATAATAGATATGATGAGCCCAGGACATAACAGGACCCTCTCACTAGATAATAGACATGATGAGCCCAGGACATAACAGGACCCTCTCATTGGATAAAAGTCTTTAGAACTCATATGCAGCAGCCAATAGCAGAGCTCTACTAAACGGATCCTACTGACCTTGAATGATGCCGTAGAGTTTAACCTGGTCTTTGTTCTGTTCTCTCCAGAGTCTCAACAGGAGTAGTATCTGCTGCTGGGGGGAGCAGGCCTTCTTAAGCCTCTCCAGACTCTTCCTGTCCACCCTCTTCCCAGGCAGGCTCTCCAGGAGACGCTCCAGGGGACGGAGGACAGACGGAGAGACGCCAGAGACTGGAAGATGGCCTCCTCACACAGCGACACGTCTGAGACAGAGAGGGAGAGAGAGAGAGGGACACTGACGTTACATCCTGGTACTCAGGTACATGTTTTCTTTCCGATACATTGAGATGTTGATTGATTCTGTGTGAAGAGACAGATGTGTTTGGTTTACTCTATTGGGACCATAATTGTATCCTATTCCAGAAACAGCCTTTCTATTTCAGGTTCTATCAAATAAACATTCATTTATTCTATTGAACAGATATCAAATCACTAGATGGTGAGCACCAGTTCACATGAAGACCTCAACGCCTGCGGAGATGGACCTCAACCTTCCCCCTGATACGACTCACTGTGATACGTCACACAGCAGACCTGCTGTGATGGAACAAAGGTGTTCTGTGTGTGTGCATCGTTCTGGTTCTAGAACTCAGTACTGTGTTTGGGTCTCCTGGGAGACTCATCAGGCTCACTCTGATGTGGTGTGTGTGTGTGTGTGTGTGTGTGTGTGTGTGTGTGTGTGTGTGTGTGTAATGGAGGGTATCCAGTCATTACCAGACCAGATAATGAAAACATCACTTCCTCTCACTTCTTTGTTCCATCCCAGCGGCGACACACTCATTTCCCTCACAGCCTCTCCTCCTTCATCCTTATGTACTTCTGGCTTCGTTCCTAAGTCTGTAGTTGACTCCTAAAGTGCACCGCATTCCCTTTATAGTGCACTACATTTGACCAGGGCCAATAGGGCTCTGGTCAAAAGGAGTGCACTATATAGGTAATAGGGTGCCATTTTGGGATGCAGGTCTGACCTACAGCAGGGCTGACTTGGTTGGGAGTTACCCTGGTGGTGGGGTGTGGGGTTACACTGATGCCATGATTACTGTATTTATGTCATAACCTTTAAACACCTGCAATGTGCAATGATGGAAAAGTACTGGGTAAATGGAGATGTACTGCTTCAAGTTCTCAGGATGAGAATCGTCTGCACCTGCTGATAGTCACACAGCCTCAAGGACGAGATAGTAGAGAGAAACCACAGTCTAGACCTGTTTTCTCATCTTAGATACTTTGTTTCAAATCCAATGCAACAATGTTATGATATGATTGACGGTAGATCGTATAAAGAGCGTTGTCTCCTGTTTCACCACACAGATCGTTACGATAGACTACTGAGGTACTCTGCATGTGAATCTCTGTCTGCAATTACATTTTATTACTAACGAGTTTAATACCAAAGTTCCTGTGTCATCTATCTGGAAGACTGATTGTTAAAGGAAACTGACATCACCCCATGCAAAGGACCACCCAACTTACAGCAGGTCTGACTTACAGCAGGTCTGATTTATAGCAGGTCTGATTTACAGCAGGTCTGACTTACAGCAGGTCTGACTTACAGCAGGTCTGACTTACAGCAGGTCTGACTTACAGCAGGTCTGACTTACAGCAGGTCTGACTTACAGCAGGTCTGATTTACAGCAGGTCTGATTTACAGCAGGTCTGATTTACAGCAGGTCTGACTTAGAGCAGGTCTGACTTAGAGCAGGTCTGACTTAGAGTTCTGATTTACAGCAGGTCTGATTTACAGCAGGTCTGACTTAGAGCATTTTCTCAAATCTAAACCAACGGCTTAGACATATTTCCTCTCAATTTGACATTTTTACTTCAAACTATTTTCTAATTCTTTGCAAACGATCTGCGGTGTCACCATAGAAATACAACGACTGAATCATTGTAATTGTATGTGTGTCGTATCCTACGAAAACAAATCCTGAATGAATTGTTAAGGAGAGCGTCAGTCCCCAGGGAAAGTAACAGTTCTGGGTGTTCTACTCAGAGTTGTTAGTCATCCTATAGGAACTCAGTTTCATGTGAAGAGTTGATTCTCATGGAAGTCAACCTCCCCTGACACGGCTCATTGTGATACATCACACAGCAGAGATGGTGTGATGGAAGACAGGTGTTCTGTGTGCATCGTTCAGGTTCTAGAATGAGAACTCAGTACTGTGTTTGGTCTCCTGGGAGACTCATCAGGCTCAGTCTAATGTGTTGTGGTTCTGTGGTGTGTGTGTATGTGTGTGTGTGTATGGTGTATGTGTGTGTGTTCTCAGCAGCATTCTTCATGGTTTCAGCCTGAGTAAGACCCAAACTGGCGGCCTGTGAGCAAAGAAACAAACATGTTTTTCATGGTTGGGCATAAGATACTGTAAAAACACCAGCAAATCAGCTCCAATTGATTTTAATTTAGGAAATCTGTTCCCAAGTATTCCCACGTATACTAGAAAGACACGTGATCGTAAACTTTTTATTTTATTTAACCTTTATTTAACTTGGCAAGTCAGATAAGAACAAATTCCTATTTACAATGACGGCCTAACCGGGACGACGATGGGCCATTTGTGAGCCGCCCTATGGGATGTGAGCCTCCCTATGGAATGTGAGCCGCCCTATGGAATGTGAGCCGCCCTATGGAATGTGAGCCGCCCTATGGAATGTGAGCCGCCCTATGGGATGTGAGCCGCCCTATAGGATGTGAGCCGCCCTATAGGATGTGAGCCGCCCTGGAATGTGAGCCGCCCTATGGAATGTGATGTGAGGCGCCCTATGCCCTATGGGATGATGTGAGCCGCCCTATGCCCTATGGGATGTGAGCCGCCCCTATGGAATGTGAGCCGCCCTATGGGATGTGAGCCGCCCTATGGGATGTGAGCCGCCCTATGGGATGTGAGCCGCCCTATGGGATGTGAAGTGCCCTATGCCCCTATGGGATGTGAGCCGCCCTATGGGTTGTGACCCGCCCTATGATTGTGAGCCGCCCTATGGGATGTGAGCCGCCCTATGGGATGTGAGCCGCCCTATAGAATGTGAGCCGCCCTATGGGATGTGAGCCGCCCTATGGAATGTGAGCCGCCCTATGGAATGTGAGCCGCCCTATGTGAGCCGCCCTATGAGATGTGAGCCGCCCTATGGGATGTGAGCCGCCCTATGGGATGTGAGGCACCCTATGGGATGTGAGGCACCCTATGGGATGTGAGGCGCCCTATGGGATGTGAGGCGCCCTATGGGATGTGAGGCGCCCTATGGGATGTGAGCCGTCTTATGGGATGTGAGCCGCCCTATGGGAAGTGAGCCGCCCTATGGGTTGTGAGCCGCCCTATGGGATGTGAGGCGCCCTATGGGTTGTGAGCCGCCCTATGGATTGTGAGCCGCCCTATGGGATGTGAGCTACCCTATACAAATGTATGCAAGGTTTGAAATTATTATTTATTAGTCAAATATTATATATGTTTGGGCTTCTTGCGGCCAATTTGCAGTCTACAAATGATCTGTAATTGTGTTCCGGCCCCCAGACCATCTGCTCAAGAAAAAACTGTCTGGAGTTACTGGAGTTAGTGGGATGACGTCTGGAGTTACTGGAGTTAGTGGGATGACGTCTGGAGTTACTGCAGTTAGTGGGATGACGTCTGGAGTTACTGGAGTTAGTGGGATGACGTCTGGAGTTACTGGAGTTAGTGGGATGACGTCTGGAGTTACTGGAGTTAGTGGGATGACGTCTGGAGTTACTGGAGTTAGTGGGATGACGTCTGGAGTTACTGGAGTTAGTGGGATGACGTCTGGAGTTACTGGAGTTAGTGGGATGACGTCTGGAGTTACTGCAGTTAGTGGGATGACGTCTGGAGTTACTGCAGTTAGTGGGATGACGTCTGGAGTTACTGGAGTTAGTGGGATGACGTCTGGAGTTACTGCAGTTAGTGGGATGACGTCTGGAGTTACTGCAGTTAGTGGGATGACGTCTGGAGTTACTGGAGTTAGTGGGATGACGTCTGGAGTTACTGGAGTTAGTGGGATGACGTCTGGAGTTACTGGAGTTAGTGGGATGACGTCTGGAGTTACTGGAGTTAGTGGGATGACGTCTGGAGTTACTGGAGTTAGTGGGATGATGTCTGGAGTTACTGGAGTTAGTGGGATGACGTCTGGAGTTAGTGGGATGACGTCTGGAGTTACTGTTAGAAGGATGACGTCTGGAGTTACTGCAGTTAGTGGGATGACGTCTGGAGTTACTGCAGTTAGTGGGATGATGTCTGGAGTTACTGGAGTTAGTGGGATGACACCTGGAGTTACTGCAGTTAGTGGGATGACGTCTGGAGTTACTGCAGTTAGTGGGATGATGTCTGGAATTAGGTGGATGACGTCTGGAGTTACTGGAGTTAGTGGGATGACGTCTGGAGTTACTGGAGTTAGTGGGATGATGTCTGGAATTAGTGGGATGACGTCTGGAGTTACTGGAGTTAGTGGGATGATGTCTGGAGTTAGTGGGATGACGTCTGGAGTTAGGTGGATGACGTCTGGAGTTACTGCAGTTAGTGGGATGACGTCTGGAGTTACTGGAGTTAGTGGGATGATGTAGACCTGCTGTTCAAGTGAAACGCTGTAGGCAGCTGTGATTAACTGGGTTTCAACCAGTGTTTACCTGCTGAGATCAAGCCTAGGTATTTTCTTGGGGATGGAAAACAGTTTCAGGTGAAGTTACTCATTAACCTCTGTTGCACATCTGTCCCATTCAGACTCACATACTTGTAAAAGTACAGGACTCAGACACTGTGGTCATTTAGTCAGTGTGAAGCTGAGCGGGTCGTCATGCAGAGCTGTGGATTAGGGATGCTCATTCCTTTTTTAATAGACATTACGTGGTGTATGTGCTGTGGTCATGTGTGGCTCAGTAGGTAGAGCGTGGTGTTTGCAACGCCAAAGGTAGTGGGTTCAATTCCCGCTGGGTCCACCCATACAAAAAAAAACAATGTATGACTTTAAATCACTTATATTGTATATTCTGTATATTCTCACCAGTGTGACACTGTGTGTGGTGTTGGGAGCACTCCAGGACAGATCCTTCAGCCTTGTTCTCACACAGTGTGTTCTGGGTGGGGGTCCCTGGTCGGAGGGTCTTCAAGCCCAGCTCAGAGCAGTTCCTGTGAGGCACACACGGCTCGCTGGCAGACATCCGGCTGGAGAACAGGCCCTGCGGACACGCCTCACACGCTGTGTCTATCTCTGGTGTACCTAGGAGAGAAGAACACAAAACGAACTTCCAATTTATGACACCTGACCAAGATCATTTCTTTCTTTTTTTTTTTTTTTTACAGGTGGGGATCATGTTTTTATCACAATCTGAGAGAAATTGCTCTTTTCACATCAAGCCTCTTCAGGTTATACATTTCCAATATGTCAAGTTTCAAGTTGTGGTACGTCTTTCTCATCATAAAGCAGCAGTGGAAGTGTGGAGTTTCTGTGGCATTGTTTAGAGAGGAGTAAACTACTAACGGTGCTATAACGCTATCTACCACATCCTGTTTTAGATCAGAGAAGAAGTGAGAATCGGAGACTTTATAAAGGTCCTTCATGCATCCAGTATGATGATATTTGACAGAGATGAAAAGGCATATTTGCGTGAAAACAGATGACATGATGACAAAGCATGTGACAAGGCATATTTGTGTGAAAACAGATGACAGGATGACAAAGCATGTGACAAGGCATATTTGTGTAAGTACATTAACTAATAGGTCTATATGAAATGACTAGTTATTACTACAAGTGACCAGCAGAGCATCTTCACTGGGTCATAGGTCCTCAGGTTGATAAGCCAAACAGTGGTCATAGATCCTCAGGTTGACAAGCCATACAGTGGTCATAGATCCTCAGGTTGACAAGCCATACAGTGGTCAGAGATCCTCAGGTTGATAAGCCATACAGTGGTCATAGATCCTCAGGTTGATAAGCCATACAGTAGTAGATCCTCAGGTAGATCCTCAGGTTGATAAGCCATACAGTGGTCATAGATCCTCAGGTTGATAAGCCATACAGTGGTCATAGATCCTCAGCCATACAGTGGTCATAGATCCTCAGGTTGATAAGCCATACAGTGGTCATAGATCCTCAGGTTGATAAGCCATACAGTGGTCATAGATCCTCAGGTTGATAAGCCATGGTCACAGTGGTCATAGATCCTCAGGTTGACAAGCCATACAGTGGTCATAGATCCTCAGGTTGATCCTCAGGTTGATCCTCAAGCCATACAGTGGTCATAGATCCTCCTCAGGTTGACAAGCCATTGACAAGCCATACAGTGGTCATAGATCCTCAGGTTGACAAGCCATACAGTGGTCATAGATCCTCAGGTTGATAAGCCATACAGTGGTCATAGATCCTCAGGTTGACAAGCCATACAGTGGTCATAGATCCTCAGGTTGACAAGCCATACAGTGGTCATAGATCCTCAGGTTGACAAGCCATACAGTGGTCATAGATCCTCAGGTTGATAAGCCATACAGTGGTCATAGATCCTCAGGTTGACAAGCCATACAGTGGTCATAGATCCTCAGGTTGATAAGCCATACAGTGGTCATAGATCCTCAGGTTGACAAGGTTGATCCTCAACAAACCATACAGTGGTCATAGATCCTCAGGTTGACAAGCCATACAGTGGTCATAGATCCTCAGGTTGACAAGCCATACAGTGGTCATAGATTCTCAGGTGGTCAGTGGTCAGATCCTCAGGTTGATAAGCCATACAGTGGTCATAGATCCTCAGGTTGACAAGCCATACAGTGGTCATAGATCCTCAGGTTGATAAGCCATACAGTGGCCATAGATCCTCAGGTTGACAAGCCATACAGTGGTCATAGATCCTCAGGTTGACAAGCCATACAGTGGTCATAGATCCTCAGGTTGATAAGCCATACAGTGGTCATAGATCCTCAGGTTGATAAGCCAAACAGTGGTCATAGATCCTTAGGTTGACAAGCCATACAGTGGTCATAGATCCTCAGGTTGATAAGCCATAGTGGTCATAGATCCTCAGGTTGATAAGCCATACAGTGGTCATAGATCCTCAGGTTGACAAGCCATACAGTGGTCATAGATCCTCAGGTTGACAAGCCATCAGTGGTCATAGATCCTCAGGTTGATAAGCCATACAGTGGTCATAGATCCTCAGGTTGACAAGCCATACAGTGGTCATAGATCCTCAGGTTGACAAGCCATACAGTGGTCATAGATCCTCAGGTTGACAAGCCATACAGTGGTCATAGATCCTCAGGTTGATAAGCCATACAGTGGTCATAGATCCTCAGGTTGATAAGCCATACAGTGGTCATAGATCCTCAGGTTGATAAGCCATACAGTGGCCATAGATCCTCAGGTTGACAAGCCATACAGTGGTCATAGATCCTCAGGTTGACAAGCCATACAGTGGTCATAGATCCTCAGATTGACAAGCCATACAGTAGTCATATATCCTACGTTTGACAAACCATACAGTGGTCATACATCCTCAGGTTGACAAGCCATACAGTGGTCATAGATCCTCAGGTTGACAAGCCATACAGTGGTCATAGATTCTCAGGTTGATAAGCCATACAGTGGTCATAGATCCTCAGGTTGACAAGCCATACAGTGGTCATAGATCCTCAGGTTGATAAGCCATACAGTGGCCATAGATCCTCAGGTTGAGCCATACAGTGGTCATAGATCCTCAGGTTGACAAGCCACAAGCCAGGTTGACAGTGGTCATAGATCCTCAGGTTGATAAGCCATACAGTGGTCATAGATCCTCAGGTTGATAAGCCATACAGTGGTCATAGATCCTCAGGTTGACAAGCCATACAGTGGTCATAGATTCTCAGGTTGATAAGCCATACAGTGGCCATAGATCCTCCGGTTGACAAGCCATACAGTGGTCATAGATCCTCAGGTTGACAAGCCATACAGTGGTCATAGATCCTCAGGTTGACAAGCCATACAGTGGTCATAGATCCTCAGGTTGATAAGCCATACAGTGGTCATAGATCCTCAGGTTGATAAGCCATACAGGCCATTTGGAAAGTATTCAGACCACTTAACTTCTTCTACATTTTCTTAGGTTACAGACTTATTATTTTCTCATCAATCTACACACAATACCCCATAATGACAAAGCAAAAAAATGGTTTTTAGAAATGTTTGCAAATGTATAAAAATACAAAAAAACTGAAATATGACATTTACATAAGTACTCAGACCCTTTACTCAGTACTTTGTTGAAGCACCTTTGGCAGTGATTACGGCCTGGAGACTTCTTGGGTATGACGCCACAATCTTGGCACACCTGTATTTGGGGAGTTTCTCCCAGTCTTCTCTGCAGATCTTCTCAAGATCTGTCAGGTTGGATGGGGAATGACACTGCACAGCTATTTTCATTGTCTCTCCAGAGATGCCCGGGTTTTGGCTGGGACCCTCAAGGACATTGTCCTGTTGGAAGGTGAACCTTCACTCCAGTCTGAGGTCCTGAGCGCTCTGGAGCAGGTTTTCATCAAGGATCTCTCTGTACTTTGCTCTGTTCATCTTTACCTCAATCCTGACTAGTCTCCCAGTCCCTGCCGCTTAAATACATCCACACAGCATGATACTGCCACCACCATGCTTCACCGTAGGGATGGTGCCAGGTTTCCTCCAGATGTGACGCTTGGCATTCAGGCCAAAGAGTTCAATCTTGGTTTCATCAGACCAGAGAATCTTGTTTTACATGGTCTGAGAGTCTTTAGGTGCCTTTTGGCTAACTCCAAGCGGGCTGTCATGTGCCTTTTACTGAGGAGTGGCTTCCGTCTGGCCACTCTACCATAAAGGCCTGATTGGTGGAGCGCTGCAGAGATGGTTGTCCTTCTGAAAGGTTCACCCATCTCCACAGAGGAACTCTGGAGCTCTGTCAGATTGACCATTGGGTTCTTAGTCAGCTCCTGATCAAGGCCCTTCTCCCGGATTGCTCAGTTTGGCCGGGTGGCCAGCTCTTGGAAGAACTTTGGTGGTTCCAAACTTTTTACATTTAAGAATGATGGAGGCCACTTTGTTCTTGGGGACCTTCAATGCATCAGAAATGTTTTGGTAGTGTTCAGAATAAAAAAAATTATGACTACCCCATCTCTGTACCCCATACATTCAATTATCTGTAAGGTCTCTCAGTCAAGCAGTGAATTTCAAGCACAGATTCAACCACAAAGACCAGGGAGGTTTTCCAATGTTTTCGTAAAAAGAAGGGAACCTATTGGTAGATGGGTAAAAATATCCCTTTGAGCATGGTGCAGTTATTCATTACGCTTTGGATGGTGTATCAATACACCCAGTCACTACAAAGATACAGGAACCCTTTCCAACTCAGTTGCCAGAGAGGAAGGAAACTGCTCAGGGATTTCACCAATGGTGGTTTTAAAACAGTTACAGAGTTTAATGGCTGAGATAGGAGATAACTGAGGATGGATCAACAACACTGTAGTTACTCCAGAAATAATAACATAAAGGACTGAGTGAAAATAAAGAAACATTTCCAGAATAAAAAATATTCCAAACATGCATCCTGTTTGCAATTAGGCACAAAAAAAATACTGAAAAGAATGTGGCAAAGCAATTAACTTTTTGTCCTGAATACAAAGCGTTATTCAATCTTCATATTTTCAAGGAAGATGGTGGCTGCATTGTGTTATGGGTATGCTTGTCACCGGCAAGGACTAGGGAGTTTTTTTGAGGGAAAAATAAACCGAATAGAGCTAAGCAAAACGTGGTTCAGTCTGCTTTCCATCAGACACTAGGAGACAAATTCACTGTTCAGCAGGACAAGGACAAATATACAATCCAGGTGTGCAAAGCTCTTGGAGATGTCACGATCGTCGTATGAAGCGGACGAAAATGCAGCGTGGTATGTGTTCATGATGATTTTTAAAATAAAAGAAAGCTCTGAACACTGAATACAAACTATACAAAACAATAAACGAATAACGACCGTGACGCTACAATGAGAACTGTGCTGAACACAAGCAACTAACATAGACAATCACCCAACAAACAAACAGTGAAACCCAGGCTACCTAAGTATGATTCTCAATCAGAGACAACTAATGACACCTGCCTCTGATTGAGAACCATACTAGGCCCGAAACATAGAAATCCCCAAAATCATAGAAAAACAAACATAGACTGCCCACCCCAACTCACGCCCTGACCATCCTAAATAATGACAAAACAAAGGAAATAAAAGGTCAGACAGGAGAACCAGGTGCAGTCCATTTAGTGAGTAGCCAGACCAACACTAGAGAGGTAGGGAGAGAACAGAGGGAGGGAGGGAGGGAGGGAGGGAGGGAGGGAGGGAGGGAGGGAGGGGAGGGAGGGAGGGAGGGAGGGAGGGAGGGAGGGAGGGAGGGAGGGAGGGAGGGAGGGAGGGAGGGAGGGAGGGAGGGAGGGAGGGAGGGAGGGAGGGAGGGAGAGAACCAGGTGCAGTCCATTTAGTGAGGAGCCAGACCAACACTACTGATTAATAGTCCTCTAGTATATGAGGTCAGCGTTATGGAATAGCTGTGCCAGTGTGTGTTTTACAAAAGACTGTAAAAAGCTGTAATCGCTGTCAAAGGTTATTCTGACATGTATTGACTCAGCGGGTTGAATACTTCATTAATCAAGATATATTAGTGTTTTATTTTACATTAATCAAAAAAATCTATATTTGAATTGTTCTTCCACTTTGACATTACAGAGTATTTTGTGAGGTTCATTGACTAAAAATGTACAATTAAATCAATGTTAATCCCAATTTGAAACAAATTAGGTAGGTAGGAAACACCTTCCAGTCCCAGTGTGTCTAACACAGACTCAGGTAGGAAACATCTTCCAGCCCCAATCTAACAGTCTGACACAGACTCAGGTAGGAAACACCTTCCAGCCCCAGTCTAACTGTCTGATACAGACTCAGGTAGGAAACACCTTCCAGCCCCAGTCTAACTGTCTGACACAGACTCAGGTAGGAAACATATTCTAGCCCCAGTCTAACTGTCTAACACAGACTCAGGTAGGAAACATCTTCTAGCCCCAGTCTAACTGTCTAACACAGACTCAGGTAGGAAACACCTTCCAGCCCCAGTCTGTCTGATACAGACTCAGGTAGGAAACATCTTCTAGCCCCAGTCTGTCTGATACAGACTCAGGTAGGAAACATATTCTAGCCCCAGTCTGTCTGATACAGACTCAGGTAGGAAACATCTTCTAGCCCCAGTCTGTCTGATACAGACTCAGGTAGGAAACATCTTCTAGCCCCAGTCTGTCTGATACAGACTCAGGTAGGAAACATCTTCTTGCCCCAGTCTAACAGTCTGATACAGACTCAGGTAGGAAACATCTTCCAGTCCCAGTCTAACTGTCTAACACAGACTCAGGTAGGAAACACCTTCCAGCCCCAGTCTGTCTGATACAGACTCAGGTAGGAAACACCTTCCAGCCCCAGTCTAACTGTCTGATACAGACTCAGGTAGGAAACACCTTCCAGCCCCAGTCTAACTGTCTGATACAGACTCAGGTAGGAAACACCTTCCAGCCCCAGTCTAACAGTCTGATACAGACTCAGGTAGGAAACACCTTCCAGCCCCAGTCTAACAGTCTGACACAGACTCAGGTAGGAAACATCTTCTAGCCCCAGTCTAACTGTCTAACACAGACTCAGGTAGGAAACACCTTCCAGCCCCAGTCTGTCTGATACAGACTCAGGTAGGAAACACCTTCCAGCCCCAGTCTAACAGTCTGATACAGACTCAGGTAGGAAACACCTTCCAGCCCCAGTCTAACAGTCTGATACAGACTCAGGTAGGAAACACCTTCCAGCCCCAGTCTGTCTGATACAGACTCAGGTAGGAAATATCTTCTAGCCCCAGTCTAACAGTCTGATACAGACTCAGGTAGGAAACACCTTCCAGCCCCAGTCTAACTGTCTGATACAGACTCAGGTAGGAAACACCTTCCAGCCCCAGTCTAACAGTCTGATACAGACTCAGGTAGGAAACACCTTCCAGCCCCAGTCTAACAGTCTGATACAGACTCAGGTAGGAAACACCTTCCAGCCCCAGTCTAACTGTCTGATACAGACTCAGGTAGGAAACATCTTCTAGCCCCAGTCTAACTGTCTAACACAGACTCAGGTAGGAAACACCTTCCAGCCCCAGTCTGTCTGATACAGACTCAGGTAGGAAACACCTTCCAGCCCCAGTCTAACAGTCTGATACAGACTCAGGTAGGAAACACCTTCCAGTCCCAGTCTGTCTGATACAGACTCAGGTAGGAAACACCTTCCAGCCCCAGTCTAACTGTCTGATACAGACTCCACCTTCCAGTCCCAGTCTAACAGTCTGACACAGACTCAGGTAGGAAACATCTTCTAGCCCCAGTCTGTCTGATACAGACTCAGGTAGGAAACATATTCTAGCCCCAGTCTAACTGTCTAACACAGACTCAGGTAGGAAACATCTTCTAGCCCCAGTCTGTCTGATACAGACTCAGGTAGGAAACACCTTCCAGTCCCAGTCTAACAGTCTGATACAGACTCAGGTAGGAAACATCTTCTAGCCCCAGTCTGTCTGATACAGACTCAGGTAGGAAACATCTTCTAGCCCCAGTCTGTCTGATACAGACTCAGGTAGGAAACATCTTCTTGCCCCAGTCTAACAGTCTGATACAGACTCAGGTAGGAAACATCTTCCAGCTCCAGTCTGTCTGATACAGACTCAGGTAGGAAACATCTTCCAGCCCCAGTCTAACTGTCTGACACAGACTCAGGTAGGAAACATCTTCTAGCCCCAGTCTAACAGTCTGATACAGACTCAGGTAGGAAACACCTTCCAGCCCCAGTCTGTCTGATACAGACTCAGGTAGGAAACATCTTCCAGCCCCAGTCTAACTGTCTAACACAGACTCAGGTAGGAAACACCTTCCAGTCCCCAGTCTAACAGTCTGATACAGACTCAGGTAGGAAACATCTTCCAGCCCCAGTCTGTCTGATACAGACTCAGGTAGGAAACATCTTCCAGCCCCAGTCTGTCTGATACAGACTCAGGTAGGAAACACCTTCCAGCCCCAGTCTAACAGTCTGACACAGACTCAGGTAGGAAACATCTTCTAGCCCCAGTCTGTCTGATACAGACTCAGGTAGGAAACAATTCTAGCCCCAGTCTAACTAACACAGACTCAGGTAGGAAACATCTTCTAGCCCCAGTCTGTCTGATACAGACTCAGGTAGGAAACACCTTCCAGTCCCAGTCTAACAGTCTGATACAGACTCAGGTAGGAAACATCTTCTAGCCCCAGTCTAACAGTCTGATACAGACTCAGGTAGGAAACATCTTCCAGTCCCAGTCTAACTGTCTAACACAGACTCAGGTAGGAAACACCTTCCAGCCCCAGTCTAACTGTCTAACACAGACTCAGGTTGGAAACATCTTCCAGTCCCAGTCTAACTGTCTAACACAGACTCAGGTAGGAAACACCTTCCAGCCCCAGTCTAACAGTCTGATACAGACTCAGGTAGGAAACATCTTCTAGCCCCTCTGTCTGATACAGACTCTAGGAAACATCTTCTAGCCCCAGTCTAACTGTCTGATACAGACTCAGGTAGGAATCACCTTCCAGCCCCAGTCTAACTGTCTGATACAGAGACAGAGAGGAAATATGGAGCTGATCCTGTCTAACTGTCTCCAATAGAATCTGACATGTCTCTATTCATCATCTCTAACTGAGACGTTCAACATACTATTGAAACTAAAACTCTGTCCAGAAACAAAACCCTCCCTCCTCTCCACCCTTCTCCTCTCTTCTCCCCTCCTCTCCTCTCTTATCCTCTCTCCTCCCCTCTCTTATCCTCTCTCCTCCCCTTCTCCCATCCTCTCCTCTTCTCCCATCCTCTCTTCTCCTCTCTCTCCCCTCTCTCCTTTCCCCTCTCCTCTTCTCCCATCCTCTCTTCCTCTCTTCTCCCCTCTCTCTCCCCTCCTCTCCCCTCTCCCATCCTCTCTTTCCCCTCCCCTTCTCCCATCCTCTCCTCTCCCCTCTCCTCCCCCCTTCCTCTTCCCCATCCTCTCCTTCCCCTCTCCTCTTCCCCATCCTCTCTTCTTCTTCCTCCTCCGACTCCGACTCTTCTTTCCTTCCCCTCTCCTCACCCCTCTTCTCTCCCCTCTCTCCCAGCCTCTCCCCTCCTCTTCTCATCTCCTCTCTCCTCTCCCCCTCTTATCATCTGGCCTGGAATACGTCTGAAATCACAAACCAGGACTGAAGGCTGAGGAACGTTATAATTAAAAGGAGGGGAAGGAGGCCAACGAGAACAACGTACAAAATGACAAAGGCGTAGTTTAGTGTCTGGCGTGATCTTGATCATGCTTAGCTTTGTTTGTGTCCCAAATGGCACCCTATTCCTATATAGTGCACTATTTTAGACGAGGGCACATAGGGCTCTGGTCAAAAGTAGTGCACTATATAGGGACATGTGGGACATAACCTATCTGAGTGAGCTGACAGGAGAGGAGAGATCCTGGTGATGATGACAGCCAGGCAGCAGAGTTATTATGTCTGATGAAAAGGCCTGCCACTCACAGATCTGCCTCTGTCTGGTCCTCCGCCAACACACTCAGTACTATCAGTGGGCTCTCATAGAGAACAGAACAGGTCAGGACCATACAGCAGTGGATTCTGGGTAATGGAGAGTACAGTACTATTATATTGTAGACTGATTAGACCTACCACAGGCTGAGTAAACACTTCCCCCTCTGAGGACATGGGCTGACCAGGAATAACATTTGCAAACCATTATGTATGAGTATATAACTGGAAGTACCAATCAAAAGAGAGGGAGGATCTTCAGCCAAGTTAAATAAACCAACAGCAGTTAAAGAATGAACAAGATCCTTCAGCACCACAGCTTCATTTGCATCATAAAACAAAAACCAAAAAAACCAACATCCTTTCAGTCAATCAATTAATTCAGTCATTGGTTGATTGTAATACCAACATAGATGACCTACCTAGAGCAGTCACGCCGAAGCCAGGTGGACAGGACGTGTGTTTGATGCAGAACTCCACCACCAGGTGGTAGCCTGGGATACACTCACACAGCTGGTCGTGGGTTCTGTTACACTCCTGACTGACCAGCTGCCTCTCCTTGCAGACGGTCGTGCAGTATTGGCAGCTGTCGCCCCAGTGCCAGTGTTCTGAGAAGGACCGGTCGGGGCACGGCGAGCAGGCGGTGGGGGTTTCGGCGGTACAGTGGGTCAGGACAGCCGTGCCGGGCGGACACTGGTCACACAGGAGGAGTTCAGAGGTCAAGGGGTCGTAGTGCTGGTACTTAGGGGTGGGACCTCATGGAACGCCCAGGAGAAGGAAAGCTGTGGAGAAATAGAGAGCTGTGGAGAAATGAAAGAGAGAACAGAGAGAGAAGAGGGAGAGAGAGATATAGAAAGATAAAGAGAGAGTCAGAGAACAGAGAGGGAGGGGGAGGGAGAAGAGAGATAGTGGGGAAATGAAAGAGAGAACAGAGAGAGAAGAGGGAGAGAGATATAGAAAGATAAAGAGAGAGTCAGAGAACAGAGAGAGGAGGGGGAGGGAGAAGAGAGATAGTGGGGAAATGAAAGAGAGAACAGAGAGAAATATAGAAAGATAAAGAGAGAGTCAGAGAACAGAGAGATGAGGGGGAGGGAGAAGAGAGATAGTGGGGAAATGAAAGAGAGAACAGAGAGAGAAGAGGGAGAGAGAGATATAGAAAGATAAAGAGAGAGTCAGAGAACAGAGAGAGGAGGGGGAGGGAGAAGAGAGATAGTGGGGAAATGAAAGAGAGAACAGAGAGAGAAGAGGGAGAGAGATATAGAAAGATAAAGAGAGAGTCAGAGAACAGAGAGAGAGGGGGAGGGAGAAGAGAGATAGTGGGGAAATGAAAGAGAGAACAGAGAGAAATATAGAAAGATAAAGAGAGAGTCAGAGAACAGAGAGAGGAGGGGGAGGGAGAAGAGAGATAGTGGGGAAATGAAAGAGAGAACAGAGAGAGAAGAGGGAGAGAGAGATATAGAAAGATAAAGAGCAAGTCAGAGAACAGAGAGAGGAGGGGGGAGGGAGAAGAGAGATAGTGGGGAAATGAAAGAGAGAACAGAGAGAGAAGAGGGAGAGAGAGATATAGAAAGATAAAGAGAGAGTCAGAGAACAGAGAGAGAAGAGGGAGAGAGAGAGGTGAAAAAGAGAGACAGAAAGGGAGAGAGAACAGAGAGGAGAACCACCAGATTAGACAGAACGAATGTTTACAGCCCATCTGATGCCAGAGAAACTAAGTGTTCAGGCTTGTTGTGATTGACCGGGTGTAACCCAAGCCTGGGGTGATTGACTGAGTGACTAAGTGTTATATGAAGCCAGAAACCAGGCAGGACTAAATAGAAGCGTGTCTGTGATTGACAGTGTAAAGCAGCAGTAAGCAAGGCAGCAGCCTTCACCGCTGTGGCCCAGATGTCAATTCTCCCTCCGGGGACTTCCCCTACCTCCCCTACGCCACTGTCATGAAAGCACTGTATCCAGTCAGCAATGTCCCTCAGAATCTCCTGCAGAACTGTATAGGCCTTGGCCTGGGGTGACCTATACTGGCCTGGGGTGACCTATACTGGCCTGGGGTGACCTAAACTGGCCTGGGGTGACCTAAACTGGCCTGGGGTGACCTAAACTGGCCTGGCGTGACCTATCAACTGGGGTGACTTAAACTGGCCTGGCCTGGGGTGCCCTATACTGGCCTGGGGTGACCTATACTGGCCTGGGGTGACCTATACTGGCCTGGGGTGACGTAAACTGGCCTGGGGTGACCTATACTGACCTGGGGTGGCCAATACTGGCCTGGGGGACCTATACTGGCCTTGGGTGACCTATACTGGCCTGGGGTGACCTATACTGGCCCGGCCTGGGGTGGCCTATACTGGCCCGGCCTGGGGGACCTATACTGGCCCGGCCTGGGGTGACCTATACTGGCCCGGCCTGGGGGACCTATACTGGCCCGGCCTGGGGGACCTATACTGGCCTGGCCTGGGGTGACCTATACTGTCCTGGCCTGGGGTGACCTATACTGTCCTGGCCTGGGGTGACCTATAATGGCCCGGCCTGGGGTGACCTATATTGGCCCAGCCTGGGGTGACCTATACTGGCCCGGCCTGGGGTGACCTATACTGGCCCGGCCTGGGGGCCTATACTGGCCTGGGGTGACCTATACTGGCCTGGGGTGACTTTTCTGTCCTGGCCTGGGGTGACCTATAATGGCCCGGCCTGGGGGACCTATATTGGCCCGGCCTGGGGTGGCCTATACTGGCCTGGGGTGACCTGGGGGGGGTGACCTATAATGGCCCGGCCTGGGGTGACCTATACTGGCCCGGCCTGGGGTGACCTATACTGGCCCGGCCTGGGGGACCTATACTGTCCCGGCCTGGGGTGACCTATACTGTCCTGGCCTGGGGTGACCTTTACTGTCCTGGCCTGGGGTGACCTATATTGGCCCGGCCTGGGGTGACCTATATTGGCCCAGCCTGGGGTGACCTATACTGGCCCGGCCTGGGGTGACCTATACTGTCCTGGCCTGGGGTGACCTTCTGTCCTGGCTTGGGGTGACCTATGGCCCGGCCTGGGGTGACCAAATAAACATGGAGGCATGGAGACTGAAAACCCTGGGGAGTAGACTGATTTCCCCTGGGGTGACCTTCCCTTCTGTCTTTCTGTCCCTTCTCCCCCTTCTCTTCCTTCCCTTCCCGTCAGTCTCCAGACCAAATCCAGCTAAATCCTTACTGTAAACTGTTATCTAAATGCTTACTGTAAACTGTTATCTAAATCCTTACTGTAAATTGTTAGCTAAATCCTTACCTGTGAAACTGTCAGGCTAAATCCTTTACTGTAAACTGTTATCTAAATCCTTACTGGCCTCGGGGTGACTTTTCTGTCCTGGCCTGGGGTGACCTGTAAACTGATATCTAAATCCTTACTGTAAACTGATATCTGGCCTTATTGTAAACTGTCAGCTGGGGTACCTTACTGTAAACTGTCAGCTAAATACCTTACTGTAAACTGGGGAACCCATGCAAGTTGCTTGTTTTACTCCCGGAAATGCCCCTGTGCATTCTGTATATGGAAGTTCTGGAATAAAGACATTGTTGAACTTTTGACCTTTCATCATTCAGTGGGAAGTCACCATTCAATGACATTCTGCTACAGAGCTCTAGACCAAAATTACACGCTGCTCTGTCGCCCATAATTACAATGTTCTGATCATCTGAAGGGAAGTCACATTGGATGACTCCTGTGGCCGTTCGCCAGCTGAGAGGGAATACAGCTGGAGTGTGTACATCCCCTCAATCAGACAGAGGCTTAGTGGCTCAGCGGTCTTAAGGCACTGCATCTCAGTGCTTAGAGGCGTCACTACAGACCCTGGTTCGATTCCAGGCTGTATCACAACCGGCCGTGATTAGGAGTCCCATAGGGCGGCGCACAATTGGCCCAGCGTCGTCCGGGTTTGGCCGGAGTAGGCTGTCATTGTAAATAAGAATTTGTTCTTAACTGACATGCCTAGTTAAAATAAAAATATGGCTCCCTATGTAGTGCACTACTTTTGACCAGAACCCATAGGACTATATAGGGAATAGCGTGCAATTTGGGACGCATTAAGAGTTTACAAGTGTATTACACAGTAGTCAGTCAAGGAGATGTTATTCTGCTCGTCAGTGTCCAAACCGCTGAATGACACGAGAATTGAAATTAGGGCAGGAGCGTGATTTAAAAAACAAAATACTACTTCCTCTAACTAACTCAGGCTATGGAGCAGGATTTAAAAGACTTCCTCTGACTAACTCAGGCTATGGAGCAGGATTTCAAGTCAAAAGACTTCCTCTGACTAACTCAGGCTATGGAGCGGGATTTCAAGTCAAAATATGACTTCCTCTAACTAACTCAGGCTATGGAGCAGGATTTAAAAGACTTCCTCTGACTAACTCAGGCTATGGAGCAGGATTTAAAAGACTTCCTCTGACTAAAGTGCTGTAGCCTAATGGCTTTCCATATTCAACCTAAACCACCATTCCCCTGAGGGACTGAGGCAGTCATTTCCATGGTATCATTTCCTGCATTAAACTGAAGGAACACTTCCCAGCAGCTGACTAAGGAACTGGAGGACCTAGGCTAGCAAATGGCCCCCATATTCCCTATGTAGTCAAAATATGGCTTCCCCTGGGCTCTGGTCAGCAGTAGTGCACTATATAGGGAATAGGGTCCCAATAGGGCTCTGATCAGCAGTCAAAATATAGGGAATAGGGTCCCAATAGGGCTCTGGTCAACAGTAGTGCTACATAGGGAATAGGCCCCCATAGGGCTCTGGTCAACAGTAGTAATATAGGGAATAGGGCCCCCATAGGGCTATAACAGTAGTGCACTATATAGGAATAGGGCCACCATAGGGCTCTGGTCAACAGTAGTGCACTATATAGGGAATAGGGCCCCCATAGGGCTATGGTCAGCAGTAGTGCACTATAAATAGGGCCCCCTAGGGCTAAAGTGCAGTAGCCTATATAGGGAATAGGGCCCCATAGGGCTTCAACAGTAGTGCACTATAAGGGCCCCATCTCCCCCCGGAGGGCTCTGGTCAACAGTAGTGCACTATATAGGGAATAGGGCCCCCTATAGGGCTCTGGTCATTAGTAGCACTGAGGAGGGAATAGGGCCCCATAGGGCTCTGGTCAACAGTAACGCATTGGGAATAGGGCCCCATAGGCTCACAGTAGTGCACTAAATGGGTCCCCATATTCTGGTCAACATGTAGTGCACTATATAGGGAATAGGGCCCCCATAGGGCTCTGGTCAACAGTAGTGCACTATATAGGGAATAGGGCCCCCCATAGGGCTATGGTCAACAGTAGTGCACTATATAGGGAATAGGGCCCCATAGGGCTCTGGTCAACAGTAGTGCACTATATAGGGAATAGGGCCCCCATAGGGCTATGGTCAACAGTAGTGCACTATATAGGGAATAGGGCCCCCATAGGGCTATGGTCAACAGTAGTGCACTATATAGGGAATAGGGCCCCCATAGGGCTCTGGTCAACAGTAGTGCACTATATAGGGAATAGGGTCCCCATAGGGCTCTGGTCAACAGTAGTGCACTATATAGGGAATAGGGCCCCCATAGGGCTATGGTCAACAGTAGTGCACTATATAGGGAATAGGGCCCCCATAGGGCTCTGGTCAACAGTAGTGCACTATAGAGGGAATAGGGTGCCATTTAAGATACAGACCTAGGCAATGTCCCAACTATCTCTCCTTCCTCCTAAAGTGTGCACTTGGTCACTTCCCTTAAAGCCCCAATGCAGTCTTTTTAATTGTATTTTTAAACCATCACCATGTGTGTTTATTTCATGAAAATAACTCAAAAAATATTTTTTATCATTTATTTCCCTGAGCTACCTTTTGCCTTTGAAATGCTCAGTCCGATCGTGTGGGCGTGTCGATACACATTTTTAAATGTTTACAATACACGGCCCTGATTGGCGGTTAGGATGGTCTCGACTCGAGCAGGGGTCTCCAACATCACGAGCTACCAGTAGCTCACAGCCTACCTATGAGTAGCTAAATCAACACAACATTGACATTATCCCACCCCTGGTTAGCCACTATTGGCTTAAAAAGCCAAACCTAACACAATATCTGCCAATTAATTTCCAGCAATATCGCCCCTGTCTGTCTGTGTGGTGCGAGCGTCTGTCTATCACTCCGTGTGTATCAAGTTGATGTGATAACCATCTTGTTGGTTGACAGAAATACTTTCCCCCAAAAACACTCTCATATAAATGTTAACTGCAAAGTAGTCTTACCTGGCACAAGTGTTTAATGAGTAGATATAATTTGTATGTATAATTTGTTATTGGCTAACTTTGCCATAGAATGAGTAGCAGCAGTATAAAACCATCACCAGACCGGCTTATTAGACGGCACATTCCTCACGCGCTACATATTAAAGGGACAGACGCCCAATTAAAGAGGAATTACACAAAACCCCCAGACAATGGTCTTCTGATGTGATGTCATCATTAACATGGACTCAGAACATCTATTGGAGTTGTTTATTAAACCCTTATTTTACCAGGCATGTTGTCAGAAAACATAGTACACTACTTTCTGTTGTACACTAAGGACCAGGGGAAGAGTTGATAACATAGTACACTACTTTCTGTTCTACACTAAGGACGAGGGGAAGAGTTGATAACATAGTACACTACTTTCTGTTCTACACTAAGGACCAGGGGAAGAGTTGATAACATAGTACACTACTTTCTGTTCTACACTAAGGACCAGGGGAAGAGTTGATAACATAGTACACTACTTTCTGTTCTACACTAAGGACGAGGGGAAGAGTTGACAACATAGTACACTACTTTCTGTTGTACACTAAGGACCAGGAGAAGAGTTGATAACATAGTACACTACTTTCTGTTGCACACTAAGGACCAGGAGAAGAGTTGATAACATAGTACACTACTTTCTGTTGCACACTAAGGACCAGGAGAAGAGTTGATAACATAGTACACTACTTTCTGTTGTACACTAAGGACCAGGAGAAGAGTTGATAACATAGTACACTACTTTCTGTTCTACACTAAGGACCAGGAGAAGAGTTGATAACATAGTACACTACTTTCTGTTCTACACTAAGGACCAGGGGAAGAGTTGATAACATAGTACACTACTTTCTGTTGTACACTAAGGACCAGGGGAAGAGTTGATAACATAGTACACTACTTTCTGTTGTACACTAAGGACCAGGAGAAGAGTTGATAACATAGTACACTACTTTCTGTTGTACACTAAGGACCAGGGGAAGAGTTGATAACATAGTACACTACTTTCTGTTGTACACTAAGGACCAGGAGAAGAGTTGATAACATAGTACACTACTTTCTGTTGTACACTAAGGACCAGGGGAAGAAGTACACTACTTTCTGTTGCACTAAGGACCAGGAGAAGAGTTGAAACATAGTACACTACTTTCTGTTTGAAGGACCAGGGAAGAGTTGCAAAAAAGAAGAGAAGGATGCACCTATTTGAAAGCTTGTGACGTGTGTTTTTTTTTAAGTAGCTCTCATGCTAGAAAAGGTTGGAGAACCCTGCTGTAGAGCCTACCTCGTTAACCCCTTCAAATAGAACTGCTCATTGGTCAGAATAATCTAATCGTATTGTGATGTCATGCTGTGGCCAAAAACTCCATCCCACCTGAACAGGCTTTTTCTTTTTTTTAAAAAGCTCTTATACTAAAAGGACATTATCATAATTTTCACAATTTGAGAGTGTTATTTCGACCTCAAAGTGCTGAAATAACATGAATGAAACTGTAAAATCACTGCACTGCCCCTTTAACTCATTTGAAAGGAGAGGACTGGTATACAATGCTTTTAGATTTGTGGGAAGTAGTAAACGAACGCACACATCAGTAGAAAGTAGACTCGCCTCCAGACGTTCTAAGTTTGGTTTAAAAAAAACGTCAAGCAACAAGACTATGGAGGACCAAATGTATTGTACACACAGCGGTAAGTCTCTTTGGATAACAGAGTCGGCTATATGGTATACATCATTAGGTCTATTACAATGGAGGATCAGAAGGCTGGAGAGCTCAGGGATGGATGGATGGAGTCAGTACTGCTGTTCAGGTGGTCTGCCTGGGGATTTCAGCTCTTTAGAGACATCAAACACACACACACAGACTGACCCAGCCCTCTGCCTCTAACTAAACTGACTGATGTAAAATCCCCCCCCCCATTAAAAGGCCTCAGAGGCTACATCCCAAAATGGCACCCTATTCCCTATATAGTGCACTACTTTAGACCAGAGCCCTATGGCACCCTATTCCCTACATAGTGCACTACTTTAGACCAGAGCCCTATGGCACCCTATTCCCTACACATAGTGCACTACTTTAGACCAAAGTCCTATGGGCCCTGGTCAAAAGAGTACACTGAATAGGGATTAGGGTGCTATTTGGGACACACTAGTGGGAGGCCTGGCATCAAACAGCACTCTTGATGAAATCCTAAAACCATCAACGACCCCAGCAGCTATGAGCAGATGGGTCGGTACCCATAATACCCATAACAAATCAAATGTTAGTATACAGATGATATAACATACACATACTGTGAGACATTACAACTTAATAAACCTAGGAGAATGACAAATCTGGCACGTTCAACTCTTACAATCAAATCAAATGTTATTTGTCACATGCGCCCGAATACAACAGGTGTAGGTAGACCTTACAGTGAAATGCTGAATACAACAGGTGTAGTAGACCTTACAGGGAAATGCTGAATACAACAGGTGTAGTAGACCTTACAGTGAAATGCTGAATACAACAGGTGTAGTAGACCTTACAGTGAAATGCTGAATACAACAGGTGTAGGTAGACCTTACAGGGAAATGCTGAATACAACAGGTGTAGTAGACCTGTACAGGGAAATGCTGAATACAACAGGTGTAGTAGACCTTACAGTGAAATGCTGAATACAACAGGTGTAGTAGACCTTACAGGGAAATGCTGAATACAACAGGTGTAGTAGACCTAGACCTGAATACAGGGAAATGCTGAATACAACAGATGTAGTAGACAGGTGTAGGTGTAGAGACCTTACAGGGAAATGCTGAATACAACAGGTGTAGTAGACCTTACAGGGAAATGCTGAATACAACAGGTGTAGTAGACCTTACAGTGAAATGCTGAATACAACAGGTGTAGTAGACCTTACAGTGAAATGCTGAATACAACAGGTGTAGTAGACCTTACAGGGGAATGCTGAATACAACAGTAGACCTTACAGTGCTGAATACAACAGGTGTAGTAGACCTTACAGGGAAATGCTGAATACAACAGGTGTAGTAGACCTTACAGGGAATGCTGAATACAACAGGTGTAGTAGACCTTACAGTGAAATGCTGAATAATACAACAGGTGTAGTAGACCTTACAGTGGAATGCTGAATGCTGAATACAACAGGTGTAGTAGACCTTACAGTGAAATGCTGAATACAACAGGTGTAGTAGACCTTACAGTGAAATGCTGAATACAACAGGTGTAGTAGACCTTACAGTGAAATGCTGAATACAACAGGTGTAGTAGACCTTACAGTGAAATGCTGAATACAACAGGTGTAGTAGACCTTACAGTGAAATGCTGAATACAACAGGTGTAGTAGACCTTACAGTGAAATGCTGAATACAACAGGTGTAGTAGACCTTGCTGAATACAGGTAAACCTTATGCTGAATACAACAGGTGTAGTAGACCTTACAGTGAAATGCTGAATACAACAGGTGTAGTAGACCTTACAGTGAAATGCTGAATACAACAGGTGTAGTAGACCTTACAGTGAAATGCTGAATACAACAGATGTAGTAGACCTTACAGTGAAATGCTGAATACAACAGGTGTAGTAGACCTTACAGTGAAATGCTGAATACAACAGGTGTAGTAGACCTTACAGGGAAATGCTGAATACAACAGATGTAGTAGACCTTACTACAACAGATGTAGTAGACCTTACATTGCTGAATTTAAATGCTGAATACAACAGGTGTAGTAGACAAGGGGAATGCTGAATACAACAGATGTAAGACCTTAAGTGAAATGCTGAATACAACAGATGTAGTAGACCTAAAAATGCTGACTAAAAACCAACAATGCAGAAAAAAAAAAAAAAACTAAAAAAATAAGAACAAGAAATAAAAGTCACAAATCAATATTTGGGTCAATAAAGTCCACCAACTAACTTTTAGAAACCTGTAACAGTACAGGCAGGTAGCCAAGTATGAAAGCAAAACAGTAGCAGCGATAGCAGAGATTCATACAGTATGTGTAACCATGGCAGAGTATGTCATTGATCTCCATATCATTTAGTCCCAGGCTGTGTTCCACTGTCTCTGATTTATGCAGCATTACAACTAACAGATGATCATTTATGAGTGGGAGGCCGTAGCAAGAGTTTGGCACGGTCAAGTGGGTATTTGTTAATGATTAACTAAAGATAATATAAACATTTCTGATGAAACTGAGTCTGATATATATATATATATATATATATATATATATATATATATATATATATATATATATATATATATATATATATATCAGACTCAGTTTCATCAGAAATGATTGAAACTGAGTCTTTCTCCATCAGAAATGTTTATATTATCTTTAGTTAATCATTAACAAATACCCACTTTACCGTGCCAAACTCTTGCTACGGCCTCCCACTCATAAATGATCATCTGTTAGTTGTAATGCTGCATAAATCAGAGACAGTGGAACACAGCCTGGGACTAAATGTATATATATATATTCTGTTTGTTTTGAAGGATTCTTTCAATGGACATTTCCACCAACTTCCGAGTCATTTTGGAGGATGTTTACACATACCACCTAACTCACCTGAGAACCAGGGTGAATCCCGAAATGGAAACGTGTTCCTGTAGTAATTCAGATGGCATCAGTCATGCTGTTTCCACAGTACGTGACAACAACTTAAACAGTAGAGAAAAGGATAGAGACACTGTCTCTCAGTGTTTCAATGTTATTAGAGTAGAGAAAGGATAGAGACACTGTCTCTCAGTGTTTCAATGTTATTAGTGTAGTAGAGAAAAGGATAGAGACACTGTCTCTCAGTGTAGTAGAAAAGGATAGAGACACTGTCTCTCAGTGTTTCAATGTTACTAGAGTAGAGAAAAGGATAGAGACACTGTCTCTCAGTGTTTCAATGTTATTAGAGTAGAGAAAAGGATAGAGACACTGTCTCTCAGTGTTTCAATGTTATTAGAGTAGAGAAAAGGATAGAGACACTGTCTCTCAGTGTAGCAATGTTCTTAGTGTAGTAGAGAAAAGGATAGAAACACTGTCTCTCAGTGTAGTAGAGAAAGGATAGAGACACTGTCTCTCAGTGATTCCATGTTATTATACCATATCCAACCTATTAGTTCCACCACCCACACATGCAATGACATCTCCTGGTTTCAATGATGTTTCTAGAGACAATATCTCTCTCATCACTCAATACCTAGGTTTACCTCCACTGTATTCACATACTACCATACCTTTGTCTGTACATTATACCTTGATGCTATTTTACCACCCCCAGAAACCTCCTTTTACTCTATGTTCCAGACGTTCTAGACGACCAATTCTCATAGCTTTTAGCCATACCCTTATTCTACTCCTCCTATGTTCCTCTGGCGATGTAGAGGTGAATCCAGGCCCTGCAGTGCCTAGCTCCACTCCTATTCCCCAGGCGCTCTCTTTTGATGACTTCTGTGACCGTAATAGCCTTGGTTTCATGCATGTTAACATTAGAAGCCTCCTCCTAAGTTTGTTCTATTCACTGCTTTAGCATACTCTGCCAACCCGGATGTTCTAGCTGTGTCTGAATCCTGGCTTAGGAAGACCACCAAAATTCAGAAATTTTAATTCCAAACTACAACATTTTCAGACAAGATAGAACTGCCAAAGGGGCGGTGTTGCAATCTACTGCAAAGATAGCCTGCAGAGTTCTGTCCTACTATCCAGGTCTGTACCCAAACAATTTGAACTTCTACTTTTAAAAATCCACCTCTCTAAAAACAAGTCTCTCACCGTTGCCGCCTGCTATAGACCACCCTCTGCCCCCAGCTGTGCTCTGGACACCATATGTGAACTGATTGCCCCCATCTATCTTCAGAGTTCGTGCTGCTAGGCGACCTAAACTGGAACATGCTTAACACCCCAGCCATCCTACAATCTAAACTTGATGCCCTCAATCTCACAAAATTATCAATGAACCTACCAGGTACCTCCCCAAAGCCTTAAACACGGGCACCCTCATAGATATCATCCTAACCAACTTCCACTCTAAATACACCTCTGCTGTCTTCAACCAAGATCTCAGCGATCACTGCCTCATTGCCTGCATCTGTAATGGGTCAGCGGTCAAACGACCTCCACTCATCACTGTAAAACGCTCCTTGAAACACTTCTGCGAGCAGGCCTTTCTAATCGACCTGGCCGGGGTATCCTGGAAGGATATTGATCTCATCCTTGTCAGTAGAGGATGCCTGGATATTTTTTTAAATGCCTTCCTAACCATCTTAAATAAACATGCCCCATTCAAGAAATTTAGAACCAGGAACAGATATAGCCCTTGGTTCTCCCCAGACCTGACTGCCCTTAACCAACACAAAAACATCCTATGGCGTTCTGCATTAGCATCGAACAGCCCCGTGATATGCAGCTGTTCAGGGAAGCTAGAAACCATTATACACAGGCAGTTGAAAAGCCAAGGCTAGCTTTTTCAAGCAGAAATTTGCTTCCTGCAACACTAACTCAAAAAGTTCTGGGACACTGTAAAGTCCATGGAGAATAAGAACACCTCTTCCCAGCTGCCCACTGCACTGAAGATAGGAAACACTGTCACCACTGATAAATCCACCATAATTGAGAATTTCAATAAGCATTTTTCTATGGCTGGCCATGCTTTCCACCTGGCTACTCCTACCCCGGTCAACAGCACTGCACCCCCAACAGCAACTCGCCCAAGCCTTCCCCATTTCTCCTTCTCCCAAATCCATTCAGCTGATGTTCTGAAAGAGCTGCAAAATCTGACCCCTACAAATCAGCCGGGCTAGACAATCTGGACCCTTTCTTTTAAAATTATCTGCCGAAATTGTTGCCACCCCTATTACTAGCCTGTTCAACCTCTCTTTCGAATCGTCTGAGATTCCCAAAGATTGAAAGCAGCTGCGTCATCCCCCTTCAAAGGGGGACACTCTTGACCCAAACTGCTACAGACCTATATCTATCCTACCGTGCCTTTCTAAGGTCTTCAAAGCCAAGTCAACAAACAGATTACCGACCATTTCGAATCTCACCATACCTTCTCTGCTATGCAGTCTGGTTTCAGAGCTGGTCATGGGTGCACCTCAGCCACGCTCAAGGTCCTAAACGATATCTTAACCGCCATCGATAAGAAACATTACTGTGCAGCCGTATTCATTGATCTGGCCAAGGCTTTCGACTCTGTCAATCACCACATCCTCATCGGCAGACTCGACAGCCTTGGTTTCTCAAATGATTGCCTCACCTGGTTCACCAACTACTTCTCTGATAGAGTTCAGTGTGTCAAATCGGAGGGTCTGCTGTCCGGACCTCTGACAGTCTCTATGGGGGTGCCACAGGGTTAAATTGACCGACTCTTCTCTGTATACATCAATGAGGGCCTCTGCTGCTGGTGAGTCTCTGATCCACTCTACGCAGACGACACCATTCTGTATACTTCCGGCCCTTCTTTGACACTGTGTTAACAACCCTCCAGGCAAGCTTCAATGCCATACAACTCTCCTTCCGTGGCCTCCACTTGCTCTTAAATACAAGTAAAACTGAATGCATGCTCTTCAACCGATCGCTACCTGCACCTACCCGCCTGTCCAACATCACTACTCTGGACGGCTCTGACTTAGAATACGTGGACAACTACAAATACTTAGGTGTCTGGTTAGACTGTAAACTCTCCTTCTAGACCCATATCAAACATCTCCAATCCAAAGTTAAATCTAGAATTGGCTTCCTATTTCGCAACAAAGCATCCTTCACTCATGCTGCCAAACATACCCTTGTAAAACTGACCATCCTACCAATCCTCGACTTTGGCCATTTACAAAATAGCCTCCAATACCCTACTCAACAAATTGGATGCAGTCTATCACAGTGCAATCCGTACCAAAGCCCCATATATACTACCCACCATTGCAACCTGTACGCCCGTTGGCTGGCCCTCGCCATTCTCGTCGCCAAACCCACTGGCTCCATGTCATCTACAAGACCCTGCTAGGTAAAGTCCCCTTATCTCAGCTCGCTGGTCACCATAGCATCTCCCCACCTGTCACACGCTCCAGCAGGTATATCTCTAGTCACCCCCAAAACCAATTCTTTCTTTGGCCGCTCTCCTTCCAGTTCTGCTGCCAATGACTGGAACGAACTACAAAAATCTCTGAAACTGGAAACACTTATCTCCCCTCACTAGCTTTAAGCACCAACTGTCAGAGCAGCTCACAGATTACTGCACCTGTACATAGCCCACCTATAATTTAGCCCAAACAACTACCTCTTTCCCAACTGTATTTAATTTTAATTAATTAATTTATTTTGCTCCTTTGCACCCCATTATTTTTATTTCTACTTTGCACATTCTTCCATTGCAAAACTACCATTCCAGTGTTTTACTTGCTATATTGTATTTACTTTGCCACCATGGCCTTTTTTGCCTTTACCTCCTTCTCACCTCATTTGCTCACATTGTATATAGACTTGTTTATACTGTATTATTGACTGTATGTTTGTTTTACCCATGTAACTCTGTGTCGTTGTATCTGCTCTAACTGCTTTGCTTTATCTTGGCCAGGTCAGCAATTGTAAAATGAGAACTTGTTCTCAACTTGCCTACCTGGTTAAATAAAAGGTAAAATAAAATTAAAAAAAAATTAGAGTAGAGAAAAAGGATAGAGACACTGTCTCTCAGTGTAGTAGAGAAAAGGATAGAGACACTGTCTCTCAGTGTTTCAATGTTATTAGAGTAGAGAAAGGATAGAGACACTGTCTCTCAGTGTTTCAATGTTATTAGAGTAGAGAAAGGATAGAGACACTGTCTCTCAGTGTTTCAATGTTATTAGAGTAGAGAAAAGGATAGAGACACTGTCTCTCAGTGTTTCAATGTTATTAGAGTAGAGAAAAGGATCGAGACACTGTCTCTCAGTGTAGTAGAGAAAAGGATAGAGACACTGTCTCTCAGTGTAGTAGAGAAAAGGATGGAGACACTGTCTCTCAGTGTAGTAGAGAAAAGGATAGAGACACTGTCTCTCAGTGATTCCATGTTATTAGAGTAGAGAAAAGGATAGAGACACTGTCTCTCAGTGTAGTAGAGAAAAGGATAGAGACACTGTCTCTCAGTGTAGTAGAGAAAAGGATGGAGACACTGTCTCTCAGTGTAGTAGAGAAAAGGATAGAGACACTGTCTCTCAGTGTAGTCGAGAAAAGGATAGAGACACTGTCTCTCAGTGTAGTAGAGAAAAGGATAGAGACACTGTCTCTCAGTGTAGTAGAGAAAAGGATAGAGACACTGTCTCTCAGTGATTCCATGTTATTAGAGTAGAGAAAGGGATAGAGACACTGTCTCTCAGTGTAGTAGAGAAGAGGATAGAGACACTGTCTCTCAGTGATTCCATGTTAGAAAAGGATAGAGACACTGTCTCTCAGTGTAGTCGAGAAAAGGATAGAGACACTGTCTCTCAGTGTAGTCGAGAAAAGGATAGAGACACTGTCTCTCAGTGTAGTAGAGAAAAGGATAGAGACACTGTCTCTCAGTGTAGTAGAGAAAAGGATAGAGACACGGTCTCTCAGTGTAGTAGAGAAAAGGATAGAGACACTGTCTCTCAGTGATTCCATGTTATTAGAGTAGACCGGTAGGACAGAAACACTACTGACGGCATCACTACTACTGTTGATGTAAAAGAGGAAGTTACTGTAGTCGCTGTGAAAAAGCTTCCCTTCAGGATGATGTGTTCCTTTCTTAATAAACGTTAGGTGGTGGATGTGTGTGGATGTGTGTGTGTGTGTGTGTGTGTGTGTGTGTCCTCTGTGTGTGTGTGTGTCCTCTGTGTATGTGTGTGTGTCCTCTGTGTGTGTGTGTGTGTCCTCTGTGTGTGTGTGTGTGTGTGTCCTCTGTGTGTGTGTGTGTGTGTCCTCTGTGTGTGTGTGTGTGTGTGTGTCCTCTGTGTGTGTGTGTCCTCTGTGTGTGTGTGTGTGTGTGTGTCCTCTGTGTGTGTGTGTGTGTCCTCTGTGTGTGTGTGTGTGTGTGTGTATGTCCTCTGTGTGTGTGTGTGTGTGTGTCCTCTGTGTGTGTGTGTCCTCTGTGTGTGTGTGTGTGTGTGTGTGTGTCCTCTGTGTGTGTGTGTCCTCTGTGTGTGTGTGTGTGTCCTCTGTGTGTGTGTGTGTGTGTGTCTGTGTGTGTGTGTGTGTGTGTGTGTGTGTGTGTATTTGACAACAAAAAAACAGATTTGTGTTTATTCTACAGGGCGTGACCTTTTGACACATTTCTCTCTGCCTCTCTGTCACCTCGTGAACGGCTCATTTTGGGGAAGTTGTCTGTAACAGACGCCACCGAGTGCAGACACCACCGGGGCAGAGCATAAAGATAAAGAGTTAAAAGATAACAAGCCACATGTAGAACAATCCACATAGAAGAATAGCTCCCTGGCTCTGCTTTCACATTAATATCACCTGCATTCATTTACACAGAAGGCAAGTGTAGCCTATCATATCAGACACAATGTGTATCTGTGTTTCAATCATTTAACACACACACACACACACACACACACACACACACACACATGCACACACACACACACACACACACACACACACACACACACACACACACACACACACACACACACACACACACACACACACACACACACACACACACACACACACACACACACACACACACACACACACACACGACATAAAGAGTTCAATGAAAATAGAATACGTTTATTTTCATACAAGTTCTCTACTGGTTTTTAATCTGATACAGATCTCAACATGGACATATGCAAACCCCTTTATGAGGCCCAGATAGGAAGGACACCATGCAAAACACATCAAAGGAAACAACTGTGCTTTCTGTACCAAAACAGAGAGGTGAGAACTACACTACCACCAGTGTAATATCCTATAGCATTATTATGACACATCATCGCCTGACTACTAACACACCGTTGGGCCAGAAGCAGGCACTTTTAGGACAAATTCTCACAGCTGTCACTCACTATCTATGGAATCTTGATTCACTTCACATTGGTCCTACAGGAAATAAAACATAACCCTACATCTCAACCCCATTAGCCTAGTGGGGTGGCAGGTAACCTAGCGGTTAGAGTGGAGGACGGCAGGTAGCCCTAAATCAAACCAAATTTATTTATATAGCCCTTCGTACATCAGCTGATATCTCAAAGTGCTGTACAGAAACCCAGCCTAAAACCCCAAACAGCAAGCAATGCAGGTGTAGAAGTACGGTAACCCAGTGGTTAGAGTGTAGGGACGGCAGGTAGCCTAGTGGTTAGAGGGAGGGACGGCAGGCAGCCTTGTGGTTAGAGTGTAGGGACGGCAGGTAACCTAGTGGTTAGAGTGTAGGGACGGCAGGTCGCCTAGTGGTTAGGGAGTGGGAGGGACGCAGGTAGCCTAGTGGTTAGAGTGTAGGACGGCAGGTAACCTAGTGGTTAGAGTGTAGGGACGGCAGGTAGACTAGCGGTTAGAGTGGAGGGGCGGCAGGTAGCCTAGTGGTTAGAGGAAGGGACGGCAGGTAGCCTTGTGGTTAGAGTGAAGGGACGGCAGGTAGCCTAGTGGTTAGAGTGAAGGACGGCAGGTAGCCTTGTGGTTAGAGTGAAGGGACGGCAGGTAGCCTAGTGGTTAGAGTGGAAGGGACGGCAGGTAGCCTAGTGGTTAGAGTGAAGGGACGGCAGGTAGCCTAGTGGTTAGAGTGAAGGGACTGCAGGTAGCCTTGTGGTTAGAGTGTAGGGACGGCAGGTATCCTAGTGGTTAGAGCGTTGGGCCAGGAACCGAAAGGTTGCAATATTGAATCCCCGACCTGAGAAGGTAAAAGTCGTTCTGCCCCCAAAAACAAGGCAGTTGACTCACAGTTCCTAGGCCGTCATTGAAAATAAGAATTTGTTCTTAACTGACTTGCCTAGTTTAAAAAAAAAAAAATGTAAATACAAAATTGACGTATTGTCACGTTTCATGCATGTCGCACAAATAAAAATAAATACTGATGCAGTTCATGGTTCCTTTTAGGATTAGTTTAGGAAAATTACACATGGTATGTGTAGGGTGGGAACCATCTCTAACCAACAAGTTATGCAAATTCAGCCTGAAACAAATTGAGTCATGACGGAGAGTTGAAAATACAATACACACCTATGTCAGGAGAGTCATGTGGTCGAGAAATATAGCAGCATCTTGGTGTTTAGGCTCTATGAAGCCGGTACTATTTATAATAGTCATTGACGCATAAACATTATCGACTTAGTTTACATTAAAATACAAAATATGAAATATGTAAAAGAAATTTGTTCAAAACTTTCGTCCATACAACGAGGTTTCAAAACAATCACAGTTAGAAACGTCTCATTTCTACTAATATTGGACTCCCCTTCACCAAAGACAAAGAGCTACAATTTCTATAATCAAAGATGATTTAAACACAGAATAGACTACCTACCTGTGCTGCGTTTTGATGAAGGAGCGCATCGCATCGAATATAACCGGGATGTATCGTTCATCTGCACACTGTTCTCATCTCACAATTCACTCGTTGGAATAATCTATTCAATCGTTAGAATAAACCCCTTCGCCAAACATAGTCCACGGAGAGTATCAACAACGTGAAGGTAAAATACTCACCACGTGTAATTTCATTGCTGGCTGTGGTCTCATACTGTTAGCGCTCATCTCCGTCTCCTCTGTAGTAGAAATCCGTTAGGACGAGACGAGGTTGTTTCCATACTTATACTTAGGAAGTGTGCCCACCCACTTTGGTGGCATTACGACTAGCGGGCTTCTTCGCTTTGCCTTCTTACAGGGTTTCTCCTTCAAATAAATGCATACTTGCTATGATTGCGTCATCACTTACGTAGACTATAGAGGCAGTTTAAAAAAAATCAATTTATGGTTTAGCACTGGAAATAAAATGAATATTTACAATTTGATGTATAATGCCGTTAACTCATATGAACAATAGCCTTTTTTAAGTTATTTAAAAATAGTTATTCAAACAATGAAATTAACAAAGGAGGGCATTGATCATTCTTGCCTAATGCCTATAATGCCGAATGTTTAGGTTGTTATTGTCTCCTTCCTGGATGGGGAAGACGAGGTATTGGTTCAGAGAGGTTGGGTGACCAGGTATTGGTCCAGAGAGAGGTTAGGTGATGAGGTATTGGTCCAGAGAGAGGTTGGGTGATCAGGTATTGGTCCAGAGAGAGGTTGGGTGACCAGGTATTGGTCCAGAGAGAGAGGTTGGGTGACGAGGTATTGGTTCAGAGAGGTTGGGTGACCAGGTATTGGTCCAGAGAGAGGTTGGGTGACCAGGTATTGGTCCAGAGAGAGGTTGGGTGACCAGGTATTGGTCCAGAGAGAGGTTGGGTGACGAGGTATTGGTCCAGAGAGAGGTTGGGTGACCAGGTATTGGTCCAGAGAGAGGTTGGGTGACCAGGTATTGGTTCAGCGAGAGGTTGGGTGACTTGTGTCGAGCACATTTTGTGAAGACAACAACCTCACAGAAGATGAACCATATCCATCAAACCTACCATATTTCCTGGTTAATTACAGACAGAACTGTCATATACTTTACAGTGAGTGCCTTCAGAAAGTATTCATACCCCTTTACTTGTTCCACATTTTGTTGTGTTACAGCCTGAATTCAAAATGGATTTATGTATAATAATATCTCTTATTGACAAAGTGAAAAGATGGGGTTTTAGATTTTTTTTTCTCCAAATGTATTGAAAAG
The DNA here is from genome assembly GCF_018296145.1 of Oncorhynchus tshawytscha. NCBI lineage: Eukaryota > Metazoa > Chordata > Actinopteri > Salmoniformes > Salmonidae > Oncorhynchus > Oncorhynchus tshawytscha. The sequence continues at coordinate 10,633 of NW_024609367.1, read as the reverse complement.
GAAATACTGAAAAATCTAATTTACATATACTACCATTCAAAAGTTTGGGGTCACTTAGAAATGTCATTATTTTTAAATAGATAAGCACATTTTTTGTCCATTAAAATAACATTGAATTGATCAGAAATACAGTGTAGACATTGTTAATGTTATAAATTGCTTTTGCAGCTGGAAACAGCTGATTTTAATGGACCTGATTTTTTCTTTGTAACGGCTGATTTGAATGGGCCTCTGTGCATAGGCGTACAGAGACCCATTATCAGCAACCATCACTCCTGTGTTCCAACGGCCCCGTTGTCAGCTAGTCCAAGTTTATCATTTTAAAAGGCTAATTGATCATTAGAAAACCCATTTGCGATTATGTTAGCACAGCTGAAAACTGTTGTTTGTGATTTAAGAAGCAATAAAAACTGACCTTCTTTAGACTAGTTGAGTATTTGGAGCATCAGCATTTGTGGGTTCGATAACAGGCTCAAAATGGCCAGAAACAAATACCTTTCTGCTGAAACTCGTCAGTCTATTCTTGTTCTGAGAAATGAAGGCTATTCCATGCGAGAAATTGCCAAGAAACTGAAGATCTCATACAACGCTTTGTGCTACTCCCGTCACAGAACAGCGCAAATTGGCTTTAACCAGAATAGAAAGAGGGGTGGGAGGCCCCGCAATAACTGAGCAAGAGGACAAGTACATTAGAGTGTCTAGTTTGAGAAGCAGACGCCTCACAAGTCCTCAATTGGCAGCTTCATTAAATAGTACCCACAAAAACACCAGTCTCAACGTCAGCAGTGAAGAGGCGACTCGGGATGCTGGCCTTCTAGGCAGAGTTGCAAAACAAAGCCATATCTCAGACTGGCCAATAAAAAGAAAAAGATTAAGATGGGCAAAAGAACAGAGACACTGGACAGAGGAACTCTGCCTAGAAGGCAGAGTCGCCTCTTCACTGTTGACTTTGAGACTGGTGTTTTGTGGGTACTATTTAATCAAGCTGCCAATCTCTGTCTATTGGAAAGCAGACTGAATCAGGTTTTCCTCTAAGATTTGCCTGTGCTTAGCTCTATTCCGTTTTTTTTATCCTAAAACTCTAGTCCCTCCCGGGTGGCGCCGTGGTTAAGGGCGCTGTACTGCAGGCGCCAGCTGCACCACCAGAAGACTCTGGGTTCGCGGCCAGGGCTCTGTCGTAACCGGCCGTGACCGGGAGGTCCGTGGGGTGACGCTGGTGGCTAGCGTCGTCCGGGTTAAGGAGGTTTTGGCCTGTAGGAAATCATCTCATCGCGCACCAGCGGCTCCTGTAGTGGGCCGGGTGCAGTGCGCGCTAACCAAGGTTGCCAGGTGCACAGTGTTTCCTCCAACACATTAGTGCGGCTGGCTTCCGGGTTGGATGGCGCTGTGTCCAAGAAGCAGTGCGGCTTGGTTGGGTTGTGTATCGGAGGACGCATGACTTTCAACCTTCGTCTCGAGCCTGTGCGGGAGTTGTAGCGATGAGACAAGATAGTAGCTACTAAACAATTGGATACCATGAAATTGGGGGAGAAAAAGGGGGTAAAATTTAAAAATAAAAACTCCCTAGTCCTTGCCTATGACAAGCATACCCATAACATGATCCAGCCACCACCATGCTTGAAAATATGAAGAGTTGTATTGGATTTGCCCCAAACATAATGATTTGTATTCAGGACATACATACAGTATATTTCTTTGGCACATTTTAGCAGTTTTCCTTTAATGCCTTACTGCAAACAGGATGCATGTTTTGGAATATGTTTATTCTGTACAGGCTTCCTTCTTTTCACTCTGTCATGTAGGTTAGTATTGTGGAATAACTACAATGTTGTTGATCCATCCTCAGTTTTCTCCTGTCACAGCCATTAAACTCTGTAACTGTTTTAAAGTGACCACCAACCTCATGGTGAAATACCTGAGCGGTTTCCTTCCTCTCCGACAACTGAGTTAGACAGGACATCTGTATCTTTGTAGTGACTGGGTGTTTTGATACACCATCAAAGTGTAATTAATAACTTCACCATGGTCAAAGGGATATTCATTGTCTGTTTTTACCCATCTACCAATAGGTGCCCTTCTTTGCGAGGCATCGCAAAACCTCCTGGTCTTTGTGGTTGAATCTATTTTTAAATTCACTGCTCGATTGAAGGACCTTACAGATAATTGTATGCGTGGTGTCCAGAGATGAGGTAGTCATTCAAAAATCATGTTAAAACACTATTATTGCACACAGAGTCCATGCAACTTATTATGTGACTTGTTAAGCACATTTTTACTCCTTTTTTAGGCTTGCCCATAACAAAGGAGTTAAATACCTATTGATTCAAGACATATTAACTTTTCATTTATTTATTATAAAAATGTAAAAAAGTATAAAAACATGATTCCACTTTGACATTATGGTGTATGGTGTGTTGGTCAGTAAAACAACATTTCACTTCAATACATTTTAAATTCAGGCTGTAACACAACAAAAGTCAAGGGTGTGAGTCCTTTAAGGTACTGTACTGTTTGTCTGGAATTTGTAATCAAATTCAAATTAATTATGGCTAAACCTCCTCTCACCCTAGAATTATTGACTATGCAAATACTATGTACAGGTATTAGGAAAAGTAGGACTGGGATTTATGAGGTGGGATTTATGAGGTATAAAGTATAGTTGTCAATGTGGTTGTTTATTATTCATTGCAGTCCTGAGTGTCCACTTCCGCCTAAAGATATTAACATATTCCTACAGATATTAACATATCCCTAAAGATATTAACATATCTCCTAGAGATATTAACATATTTCTACAGATATTAACATATTCCTACAGATATTAACATATCCCTACAGATATTAACATATCCCTAAAGATATTAACATATTTATACAGATTCCTGGATATTAACATATTTCTACAGATATTAACATATTCCTACAGATATTAACATATCCTACAGATATTAACATATTCTAAAGATATTAACATATTCCTAAAGATATTAACATATTCTTACAGATATTAACACATTTCCTAAAGATATTAACATATTCTTACAGATATTAACACATTCCTAAAGATATTAACACATTGTCACGTTCTGGCCTTAGTTCTTTTGTCATGTCTTTGTTTAGTATGGTCAGGGGCGTGAGTTGGGTGGGTTATCTATGTTAGTTTTTTCTATGATTTGCCATTTCTGTGTTTGGCCTGGTATGGTTCTCAATCAGAGGCAGCTGTCAATCGTTGTCCCTGATTGAGAACCATATTTAGGGAGCCTGTTTTCTATTGTGTTTGGTGGGTGATTATTTTCTGTTTCCTGTTGTGTGTCTGCACCAGCCAGAACTGTTTTCTGTTGTGTGTCTGCACCAGCCAGAACTGTTTTCTGTTGTGTGTCTGCACCAGCCAGAACTGTTTTCTGTTGTGTGTCTGCACCAGCCAGAACTGTTTTCAGTCGTTCTCTTTGTTGTTTTTGTTATTTCCGTGTTCATTTAATAAATATGGACACATACCACGCTGCATCTTGGTCCTCACCTACTTCCACCAACATTGGTTGTTACACATATAAGATATTAACATATTACTACAGATATTAATATATTCCTACAGATATTAACATATTCCTACAGATATTAACATATTCCTACAGATATTAACATATTCCTAAAGATATTAACATATTCCTGCACCCCAATAGTTCCTCCCTATTTCCAAACTACACCTTTATCTGATTGACATTTAGTGTGCTGTGGAGTCCAAATATTTATTGACCTACTCTTATAACTCAACCAATTTAGATCAAAAGTTATTTTTTAACTAGGCAAGTAAGTTAAGAACAAAAGTTTATTTACAATGACAGCCTACCAGGGAACAGTGGGTTAACTGTCTTGTTCAGGGGCAGAACGACATATTTTTACCTTGTCAGCTTGGGGATTTGATCCAGCAACCTTTCGGTTACAAGGACCCCAGGACCAGCAGAAGCCAAATGACCCCATAATATCACAGATCCACCACTATATTTTACAGGTATGACCTTAACAAGGGCCCCAGGGCCAGTGGAAGCTAAATAGCCCCATAACATCACAGATACACCGCTATATTTTACAGGTATGTTGTTATTTTCTGCTTATGAATCTTTCTTTAGACAAAGGTTCCAACAAATGTAAACGCCTGAGTTTGATAAACGGCACTGGCTCTTGGATCGGAACCTTTGTTCAAATGACATGAAAATTGAATTCTGAAAATGGCGCAGGTGAAGGATATCAAAGATCTGGAAAGATGCTGAAAGAGGAATGATACCTCCCAATGTATTCTCCAATCTCATCAAACATTTTAGTAAAGGTTGTGTTATCTTGGCAAGGTGAGGCAATGAAAGGTATTAAAACAGGACTTATTTTACAAAACAAAATTAATGTAACTTTACCACATTAGTGGAGCATACAATATAGCTTGGTACTATTTATTTTTATTTATTAGTATTTTCTTTTAGTTATTATTGCCAATCTGTATCAAGGGTGTCATTAAATATGGACTGTATATGGCTCCAGGGCGCTGTGTGTGTGTGTGTTGTGAGATCAGCACAGAAGACAACTGCCAGTCTCTCCAGAACTGCACTAAGTTCTATTCTAAAGTTCTATTCTAAAGTTCTATTCTAAAGTTCTATTCTAAAAGTTCTATTCTAAAGTTCTATTCTAAAGTTCTATTCTAAAGTTCTATTCTAAAAGTTCTATTCTAAAGTTTTATTCTAAAGTTCTATTCTAAAGTTCTATTCTAAAGTTCTATTCTAAAAGTTCTATTCTAAAGTTTTATTCTAAAGTTCTATTCTAAAGTTCTATTCTAAAGTTCTATTCTAAAAGTTCTATTCTAAAGTTTTATTCTAAAGTTCTATTCTAAAGTTCTATTCTAAAAGTTCTATTCTAAAACAGGGATTAGCAGACGATCGTGACTCACCCACTGGGTGACGTACCAGACAGATGACGTAGAAACCTAGATCAATACGTATTACAGACCTACAGTCTACGTAGTTAGACACGAGCCTCATCCTCGTAGGCAGGAGGGAAACCTCGGCTGTGAAGTCACAACACCACAACGACAACACAACGATAGCTGGAGACATCCTACACACACACACCTACAGTCACACCACAACCCAGCGTAACGGTAGCTGGACATCCTACACACACACGGCATCAGTGACGCGTGGACGAGCGTGGACGCCTGGTCAGATGTCCTGCGGTGAGGTCTCTCCTGACACCAACGGACTCACAAAGGAGACGTGGTGAGAGGAGGTAAACCATCTACTACACAGCTTAGCCCTGTCCTCTGACCAAGTCAAAACCCTTACCCACACACCAATTACATATCACAATGCTGCACCCTTTGGTGGCTAGCCTAGCAGTACTGTTTTCACAGACTAGACTGCTGGCTTTGGCCCATAAATAACGTGCCAATGGCACCATATTCCCGATATAGTGCACTACATTTCACCAGGTTCCATAGGACTCTTGTGAAAAGTAGTGCACTATAGAGGGAATAGGATGCCATTTGGGACACATGCCAACAACTACTATTGTGATTTATCTTTACTACTTTTGGAAGCGGTCGATGGTAGACCTTTAAATCTGAGATTTTAGTCATGTTTGCTGTAATTTACAACCTGTCTTATGCAAAATGTCCACGTCAAATGCGTTTGTTGGTTAAATCTTTGTTTAGATTCTGCAGCGATGCAGCGATCTCTGATTTAAATACAAAACAAGCAGAAAGATTAAAGATTATGTTTCCTGCATCATGTAGCATAGAGGGTTAAGAGGCCAAATGGAACCCTCTTCCTGTTTAGTGCACTATTTTTGACCAAGGCCAATAGGACTCCGGTCAAATGTAGTGCACTATATAGGAATAGGGTGCCATTTGGGGGACAGGACAAGGAATCTCATGCCATCTCATTTGCATCCTCTGCAGTCTGATATGAGAGGTTTCACTCTTTTCCCTTTGTTTAGCCATTCGTTCCCATGTGTTCCTGTCAGCCTGCAAAGCTAACCAAACACAACCCATTTCCATAACAGATCTCACAAATGAATGGAAAAAGGGAACCTTAACTGATAGCTGGCCTCTAGCCCTGGACAACAGTCTGTTATGAGAGAGAGAGCCTGGGACAACCTGAACAACAGTCTGTTATGAGAGAGAGAGCCTGGTACAGCCTGAACAACAGTCTGTTATGAGAGAGAGAGAGTCTGGTACAACCTGAACAACAGTCTGTTATGGAGAGAGAGTCTGGTACAGCCTGAACAACAGTCTGTTATGAGAGAGAGAGTCTGGTACAACCTGAATGATTGTCTGTTATGAGAGAGAAAAGAGCCTGGTACAACCTGAACGATTGTCTGTTATGAGAGGAGAGTGGCCTGGTACAACCTGAACAACAGTCTGTTATGAGAGAGAGAGAGTCTGGTACAACCTGAACAACAGTCTGTTATGAGAGAGAGCCTGGTACAACCTGACAACAGTCTGTTATGAGAGAGAGAGCCTGGTACAACCTGAACAACAGTCTGTTATGAGAGAGAGAGGCCTGGTACAACCTGAACAACAGTCTGTTATGAGAGAGAGAGCCTGGTACAACCTGAACAACAGTCTGTTATGAGAGAGAGAGCCTGGTACAACCTGAACAATTGTCTGTTATGAGAGAGAGAGCCTGGTACAATCTGAACAACAGTCTGTAATGAGAGAGAGAGAGAGAGAGAGAGAGAGAGAGAGAGCCTGGTACAATCTGAAAAGTCTCTTATGAGAGAGAGAGTGGTACAACCTGGACAACAGTCTGTTATGAGAGAGAGAGCCTGGTACAACCTGAACAACAGTCTGTTATGAGAGAGAGAGAGCCTGGTACAACCTGAACAACCTGTCTGTACCTCACTGAGCAGACGATAGATTATTAAATCAAACTGGTACAACCTGAAAATAGTACTGTTATGAGAATCTAATAGAGCCTGGTATCAAACTGAACAACTTCAGTCTGTTTATGTGACAGAAATGAGCATATTACACACAGATCATGGACATATTACAGATCTGTTATGACACACAGATCATAATGAGATATTACACACAGATCATAATAAAATATTACACACAGATAATAATGACATATTACACACAGATCATAATGAGATATTAGACAGAGATCCTAATGAAATATTACACACAGATCCTGACATACAATCTGAAATATTACAAGATCATAATGAGATATTACACACAGATCCTAATGAAATATTACACACAGATCCTAATGAAATATGGTACAATCAGATCATAATGAGATATTACACACAGATCATAATGACATATTACACAGATCATAATGACATATTACACACAGATCATATAATGACACACAGATCCTAATGAAATATTACACACAGATCCTAATGACATATTACACTGAACACCTAATGAAATATTACACACAGATCACTGAGCAGTACGATCCTAATGAAATATTAAACACAGATCGAAAACACTGGAAATATTACACACAGATCCCATAATCTAATAAAATACAAATATCAAACAGATCATACACTAACACAACGATCATAATGTCATATTACACAGATCATAATGACATATTACACACAGATCATAATGACATATTACACACAGATCATAATGAGATATTACACAGATCATAATGAAATTACACACAGATCCAAATGAAATATTACACACAGATCCTAATGACACAGATCATACAGATATACACAGATCCTAATGACATATTAATGACATATTACACAGATCATAATGAAATATTACACACAGATCATAATGACATATTACACACAGATCCTAATGACATATTACACACAGATCATAATGAGATATTACACACAGATCATAATGACATATTACACACAGATCCTAATGAAATATTACACACAGATCATAATGACATATTACACACAGATCATAATGAGATATTACACACAGATCATAATGAAATATTACACACAGATCATAATGAAATATTACACACAGATCATAATGACATATTACACACAGATCATAATGAGATATTACACACAGATCATAATGAGATATTACACACAGATCATAATGAGATATTACACACAGATCCTAATGAGATATTACACACAGATCCTAATGAAATATTACACACAGATCATAATGACATATTACACACAGATCATAATGACATATCCTAATGACATATTACACACAGATCATAATGAAATATTACACACAGATCATAATGACATAATACACACAGATCCAATGAAATATTACACACAGATCATAATGACATATTACACACAGATCATAATGAAATATTACACACAGATCCTAATGAAATATTACACACAGATCATAATGACATATTACACACAGATCATAATGAAATATTACACACAGATCCTAATGAAATATTACACACAGATCCTAATGAAATATTACACACAGATCCTAATGACATATTACACACAGATCATAATGAGATATTACACACAGATCATAATGACATATTACACACAGATCATAATGACATATTACACACAGATCATAATGAGATATTACACACAGATCCTAATGAAATATTACACACAGATCATAATGACATATTACACACAGATCCAAATGACATATTACACACAGATCCTAATGACATATTACACACAGATCATAATGACATATAACACACAGATCACACAGATATAATGACATATTACACACAGATCATAATGACATATTACACACAGATCATAATGACATATTACACACAGATCATAATGACATATTACACACAGATCATAATGACATATTACACACAGATCATAATGACATATTACACACAGATCATAATGACATATTACACACAGATCATAATGACATATTACACACAGATCATAATGACATATTACACACAGATCCTAATGACATATTACACACAGATCATAATGACATATTACACAGATCAGATCACACAGATAATGACATATTACACACAGATCATACTGACATATTACACACAGATCATAATGACATATTACACACAGATCATAATGACATATTACACACAGATCATAATGACATATTACACAGATCCTAATGACATATTACACACAGATCATAATGACATATTACACACAGATCATAATGACATATTACACACAGATCATAATGACATATTACACACAGATCATAATGACATATTACACACAATGATCATACAGATCATATTGACATATTACACACAGATCATAATGACATATTACACACAGATCAATGACATATTACACACAGATCATATATACACACAGATCATAATGACATATTACACAGATCAGATCATACACAGATCATAATGACATACACACAGATCCTAATGACATATTACACACAGATCATAATGAAATATTACACACAGATCATAATGACATATTACACACAGATCAATGAAATGTACATCATACTGACATATTACACACAGATAATAATGACATATTACACACAGATAATAATGACATATTACACAAAGTTCAAAGTTCTATTTGTAAATGTGTTCATCTTTTGTTGTTCGTACATGAGAGAGAAATCTGTTTTCAGACAGTGAGGATGGAGAGTCTGACAGTCATGTGCCAATCTCTCTGGCCAGTCAGTTGCATGCGTGGCAGACTCAGGCGGGGATGATAGACCAGGCCCAAGGTTACAGTAGGTTTGCTGGAGGACTGGAGGTATTACCAACCAACCCCTTGGCTGTGGCGGGGTGACCAGACCAGACCTCGGGCCGGCTGGACACACAGCGTAGAGGATCCATGTGAGCTCTGTGACCTTCTCGTGTTCTCCTTCGCCTGAGCCTTGCGGTCTTCCTCAGAGTTCTCATTTCGCCATGTTTTTCATCTCTCAGTTTCCATGCCTCTCCAACATAAGTCAACTGGACAATACTTTATGTCTGCATCCCAAATGGCACCCTATTCCCTATATAGTCCCCTACTTTTGATCATGAGCCCTGGTCAAAACTAGTGTACTATATAGGGAATAGGGTGCAATTTGGGGACCTCACATATTTGTGCTTGACGCAACTTTTACATTTAACTAAGCAAGTCAGTTAAGAACAAATTCTTATTTACAATGACGGCCTAACCCGGCCAAACCTGGACGACGCTGGGCCAATTGTGCGCCACCCTTTGGGACTCCCAATCACAGCCGGATGTGATACAGCCTGGATTTGAACCAGGGACTGTAGTGATGCCTCTTGCACTGAGATGCTGTGTCTTAGACCGCTTCGCCACTCGGGAGAGTAACATCACAAAGGCAATTGAAATGAGGGACGAATATGGGACATGTCTTCTGACGAGGCTTCCAGACGTCAACCTGCTGTGGAGTCTGTGTCAGTGAAAGCAGGGAGTCACATGACATCTTGGGAAGACAATAACACTGGAACTCCATCCGACAAGTTAAACTGCAGCTGATGTGGTGGTTGGCTTTTCTCCTGCTGTGGTGTTTTTTTAAATAACTGAGGAGAAACCGTAGACTTAGCAGTGATGCGTAAATTGAGGAGGAATGGAAGTATCTGTTTATGTGCTGTTGGGTTGTTTTTGTTAGTTCAAAATGTTTTTGTTTGGTTGTCAATGACTTTGT